>NC_054607.1:16361012-16669762 GCF_004785595.1 Juglans microcarpa x Juglans regia | reverse complement strand
GGTTCATGTAACCAGGTTGATATTGAACCCAAAGATTGTGACAGAATGGAATCTGAGGCTGAGTCAAAAGTGGATTCTCAGACTCAGAGGAATTACTTGTTAGACCGACTCCCTTGTGATAAGAGTGTCACATCTAATTCATTCAGGAACCCAAGCATGTCCAGTTCCTTCCATAGTATTGAACAGTGGCGGCGCAATGATGACTTTTCACATTCTGATCTGGGACTTACCAGTGAAATATGTTCAAATGATTTTGGTCAGCTCCAACCTGGGGAGTTAAATGCTGGCAGCCTGTCTTCTAACTGCCAATATCAGCGGTTGTCTCTGGATGACAAGCTACTGTTGGAACTGCAGAGCATTGGCTTATATCCGGAGACATTAGTAGGTTTTTTATATCTTGAATTAATTCATTTTGGAAGCATCATTGAAGAAATCTGTGTCACTACATTTTAAAAATTTTCTCAATTAATTCCATGGCAGAAATTGATTTCTGATGTCATATATGATTTATTCCTTATGTTTATTTCTTTCTATGTGGGTGGTTCTTTTGCCTTGATTGCAGCCTAATCTGGCAGAGGGAGAAGTGATTAATCAGGACATTATGGAACTTAAGGAAGGACTGTATCAACAGGTTCCCCTGCTTGAACTTTTTTGCTTCTTCAAGATATTGCATTATAAGTATTTAACCACAAATTAGATTGTATAATTTAGAATAATGTTTTGAAGTTTCTGTATTATCTATATTTTTCAGTTTCTATCTTGATTTAATTGATTTTTATCCAATTTCTAAATCCTTCTGGCCTCCTCTATCTAATATTTTTAATGCTCTTGACTGAATGGTAGATTGGGAGAAGGATGAAAAACTTGGTGCGAATTGATGAAGCTATTCAGAAGGGGGGAGATGTCAAAAGACGGTAAGATTCAGAGTGTTTTGGATGTTCAATGGATATTAAACTTATTTTTTGGTCTTTATGGTGAGATACCCAAGAAACCTCCCTGATCAATTGCCATTGCTCCTGCGTTTCTCTCAGAGCTGGTGACTTAAGTAATATCTTTTATTCACAGGAAAATGGAGGAAGTTGCAATGGACCAACTCATTGAGATGGCATACCAAAAACGATTGGTAATGAGTTCTGTCCCTTTAGACATTACCATCATTTTTTTTACTGATAAAATTTTAAGCTCCTCAGCTATGAATTATTTTGAGTCCTGACATATAGACATTTAGGCCATGTTTGGTTAACTGGTGAAATTTTTTTAACTTCAATCCAAACATTTTTCAATAAAAAAAAAATCGATTTTAACTTTTCATCTAATCATCTCTCTAGATTTCAGTGAAAAGTAAAAACACAAAAACCACCTCAAAGAAATTTCTTTATACAAATATGAAATAAATTTTAAACTCTACCTATCCACTTTCACATACCCAATCAAAACATATTTGAAAAGAAACTTTTATTCAAATTTCCTTATCTATTTTCACAAAATTCCAATAAACAATACACCCAAAAAAATCACGTTTTTTTAATTTCTCTTCACCAAACATACCGTTAGTATTGCTCCCTGACCCAGAGGTTGATTTGGCATTTGATGTTTTCTTGTGTGGTGGAACAAAGGGTTATTGCCATTCACTGTGAGAATTGTAATCTTTTTCTTTACTGCCTCATGGAGGCATGTGGAAGAGAGAGAGAGAGAGAGAGGGGGGGGGGGGGGGGGTGTGTTGTTGCTCCCACTTCATGGGATGGGCGGTCCATTGAGCCATAAATCTTTTTGTTTTTTGTAGTTTTTATTTGTTAGCTTTAAACAGTTGTTATTGCTTTCACTCCAAACCCAAATTGTGTGTCAAGAAAATAGCAATGTGGCAGATGTGTAGGTTCATGTGAATTCAACTCGGGTTTAAGAGCTAGAAATAGAGTAATATGAATATTGTCACTTCATGCTAAGTCCTAATTGATTGAAATATCTTGGATGGACTTTGAGATATTTGTCTCGGTGTTAAACATTAAAGATTAACATACTTAGTATTGACATCTCAGATTGTAATCTTTGTTCATATATGCATGATGTACACCTGTGCGATGCAAAAGAATAAGTATATTTATTAATTGAAAATTATTACATGTAACTTAAATAACTTGAATTATTGTACCATAAATAAAAGGGTTAGATATTAAAATAGTCCTTGTGATTTGCCTTTTGAACAAGTTAGTTCCTATACTCTAGATTTAAAGGATATTATTCTTGGATTGGATGGAGAACTGGAGAGTCTTTTTTTATTGGACAGAGAACTGAAACATCCGTTTTTTTTTTGGATTTAATAGAGAACATATGGGTTTTTGGGTAAATAGAGTAAATTGGCCGATAATAAAACTATTACACTTTTAAAAAAAACTTATAAAAAAATTAAAACTATTACACATGAAACTTTTTATAAGTCCATATTATAAAATTGTGAGAGAATATGCTTAGGTGCCCAATATCAGTAAAGCATCATGCACCTATCAAAAAAGAAATATGGGTAAAGCTCATGTTTTGAAAATTATGTTATAGATAGATAGTAGGTGATTTTTCTGGTCAGATAAGTTATGTGATCAGGGGCAATTAATGAATCATGAACCATTAGTTCTGTGAAATTGATCTTTTCCAGGCTTGCCGTGGGAGTTGTGCTACAAAAAGTGCGGTCCGTAAGGTTTCAAAACAAGTTGCATTAGCTTTAATCAAGCGCACCCTTGTTAGATGTCGAAAATTTGAACACACTGGAACCAGTTGCTTTAGTGAGCGTGCACTGCAGGATGTAATATATTCTGTACCTCCTGGCAATAATGATGCAAAATCAATTGACTGTGTTGGCTCAGGAACAGCCAGTAATACATGCAATGAAGCTTCCCACCAAGCCGAAGCCAGGGGATTGGGTATGTCAATATGTCAAGTTAATTCTTTGCACGAGCTTTTTATGATTCCTTGTCATCTTTTATTGTAGGTGTATATTTATAATCTCAGGCTTGTGGAGTGTTGCTTGCTTTGACTTTTCTCTTTCATTTTGAGCAACTTTTTTGCTTCTTAAGAAAACCCTCTCTCAACTGTAGTTTCAGCAACTTTTTGGTTTATTTATGTCAGTTTAACTGAAACTTGGGTTTCTGTCTGCTGCCACAGGTGCTGTTTCTAGTGCTTCTGAGAGATATGATTCCCTTAGTGATAATATCGACAGAGGTTCTTCAGATGCTCTCCAGAGTCTCATTCAATCTTCCGAGCAAGCTTCCTCCAAGCATAGCTCTGTGTTCATTAAGGGAAAGAAGAGGGAAATGCTGATTGATGATGTTGTTGGAAGCGCTTCCTCGAGGGTGACATCAGCTCTTGACAGCGCTGTTCATGGTGGATTAAAGGGAAAGAGAAGTGAGAGAGAGGGGGATCAGAAAGGAGATACTTTAAGAAGCAACTCCGTCTCTGGAGTCGGTCATTCATCATTGGGCAGCTTCGGTAGCGAACGTAAAACAAAAGCAAAGCCCAAGCAAAATAATAATCATTTATTAGTAGAAGCTGCTTGTCCACCAGTTCGTGGATCTAGTCAACCAGTGGCTTTAGTTGGTAATAAAGTGAGCAGAGAAGCAGGGTCATTCTTGCCAACTAATGCTACTCGGGAATCATCTAAAGACGCAGATGAACCCGGTCCCTTAAACTTGCAACCAAATGAATTAGACTCGATGGAAGTACTAGGTGTAGATGGACATCAAGATTTCAGTTCCTGGTTGGACTTTGATGAAGATGGCTTGCAAGACCATGATTCCATAGGTCTTGAAATACCGATGGATGATCTCTCCGACTTGAAGATGCTTCTCTGACAAGAATTGGCTCATCCCTTTCCATTCCATCCCCATTAGAATATGATTCTAGACCCAAATTTCAGATGAAGACCAAGACTAGTCTAGGTGAAGGAAGTAGATAGAAATTGTAATTTAGTTTGTTCTTCTGTATGAATCTCAAATCATTAAACAAAAATCGTTGTTCCTTTCCAGTACCAAAGTTTTTTCATTTCATCGTCATCCAGAGCAGGGTATATGGCTCTACTTCCCCTGGGTTCTTGCTCATAGAAATGACATTTTCTTGTTCTCAGCTTTTGTCCAGAAAGGTTCAAGTATCTTACTTACCAAAGAAACTTGCGTTGGTATTTAGCAGAAACGTCACAGCAGGTAAATCGAGTTTCAAAGTAGTGTACATTACAACAAATTGAAATGCTGCTGTTATTTCTTTTTGAACTTGTGCTTCTTGTGTGTGCGCGAGCGGGGGGGAAGCGGCATTCTTCAGTGTTCATTAGGCTGTTTAACTTATTTGGGATCTAATATAGTAGAATTTGATTGCCTCGCTTTGAAGAATCGACGCATGCTTAGGGAGAAAATGAACTTGCTAATTGGAGCTTTGCTTCCCCTCGAGTAATCAAATCCTGTTTCTTGTGGGATATATTCAGTTGATCAAATTTCTCGTTTTCTTTTGTTCTAGGGAGATGCAGTTTTCTTTCTTGCATGCACGATTTCCTTGCACTCTTCTTAATAATCAGATGCGGTATTTTGTTTTCGTTGGGTCTCTGCTGTATATATGCGTTACATGTGGGAGAAATGGTTGAACCATTGATAAATGTGACATTTGTATGGTAGATAATGTGCGAATTATATAAGCAAAGATAAACAAAGAGACAATACTAATTTCTACCTTGGGGATTCTCATGCACAAGTCAAAATTATTTGGTCCCCATGTAATCTCAACTAACATTGGGGCCACAGGTCAGAATCAAAACTTACCAAACACATGGAATCTCAAATGCATTAGTTTTTCTTCCAACAGAAAGACAAGTTTTGAAGAGTTTGGGCTTATTCAGCTCCAAAATGTAAAGAGTTTATAACATATTCTATCTTGGAAGTATATACGATAAGATAGATAGATTGCCCCTCCATGCCGAGAAAGTAATGTAGCGGATGAAAGAATGGCGGAGGATATCTCTGTTTTGTGCAGTAATTTATTGCTGACTGACAAAGAAAAAAACTAGTGTTGAAATTGTTGAGGGTGATGTTGTAGAAACTATCATGTGTGGTGCATGCTGTCTGGTTGGGAAAGTTCTTGCTAATAAATTCATAAATCTGGGGGGCATGAATTGGATTGTGGGGGAGAAAGTGGGTTCTGTCCTTGGGTCTTTGGAACTGGTGGATGTGGATAGTCAAGGTATTGGTTTGAGTAGGTTTTTACATGTTCCTGTATTAATTGATCTAACCAATCCTTTGGTTAGAGGGTTGACTGTTAAAATTGGTGCAAAGCCTATATGGGTTACTTGTAAATATGAGAGGCTACCTAAGCTTTGCTTCTCTTGTGGTGTCATTTTACATGGCAATTCTGGTTGTGAAGTTAAATCTACTGATCATCACAATCCTCCAAAACAACGAAAGCTGTATGGGGGTATGGCTTAGAGCATCACAATTGTCAGTGCGAAAGTTTGTTGGATATACTCCTGGCTTTGGGTCTCTGGGTTATTGGAGGACATGGCAGAGGGAAGTGGAAGATGATCAGTGACCCCATTGCTGGGAGTAGCATGAAACTCAGTGACAGTTATCCTGCTACAAAGTATAAGGAACGGTTATTTTGTGACATTCAAAATGTGAATCATGGTCTTCAGACAATAACTGTCATAACGGCTACCAATGTGGACAAACAGTTCTCAACACTGCCAAGTTCGTGTGATTCTCCTTCTAGCTTGAAGAAGAAAAGTGTAATAATGGATGACATTCTGTAGAAAATTGGTACTAATTCTATGCCTCTTAAATCAATATTAAAATATGGTGGTGTCAGTGTTGCTACAACTCAGACTATGGATAATGGCCTCGATATTCCATTGAAGGTATCTCAAGTTTCTAAGCAAACAAGTGAGGTATCTACTGATACTATACTAGCACTCAATGTTTTTTCTGATAAACAGACTAGGTCTTGGAAGAGAAGAGCTAGACTACTGAATAATAATCAACGATTTGAGACATCTCAATCTAAATGTACGAAAAGAAAAGTTGGGGAAGTAAACACTCGCTTGTCTAAGAAAATGGATGTTAAAGTATAGGTTGACAAAATGGATCTCAAATATCTTCTTGATCAAACGGTGGAGGCTGCTAGCTAGCCCCGCTGAGCATTATGAATATCATAAGTTGGAACTATCGAGGGCTCAGGAACCCTCACATAGTTCGTGCCCTTCACCAGTTGGTGAAAGATTATAATCTTGACATTCTATTTCTTATAGCAACAAAATCTCTGAGAAATAGGATGGCTAGGTGGTCGTTACATTTTGGTTTGACTAATGTTTTCACAATTTATATTGTGGGTAGTCGTGGAGGTTTAACATTGTATTGGAAGTCTGAGATTGGTTTGGAAATACAAAATTATTCTTACATCATATAAATGCTACAGTTACTGATGTTGGCACTGATATGGTGTGGAGGCTTACTAGTTTTTATGGTTGTCCTGATGTCTCAAAGTGTGATGAGAGCTGGCAGCTGTTAAAGGTCCTAAAGGATATACCTCTTCTTCCATGGTTATGTATTAGTGACTTTAACGAGATCCTTTGTCAAATCTGAAAAGTTTGGGGCAGTGTGCAAATCTCCCTATCAAATAAAAAAATTTCAAAGCCTTGGATGATTGTGAACTGAGTAGTCTTGATTATACCGGCCCGAGGTTTACATGATGCAATAATAGAAGAGATTCTACTTTTACTAAGGAGAGTATGGATGGAATGGTTGCCAACAAGGAGTGGGTTAACAATCATTCTCATATTGTTATCAACTTGTAGTTCAGATCATTATCCACTTTTGATGAGACTAGGAGAACAAGATAAGGTGGAAAGAAAGGTGAAGCCTTTTAGATTTGAAACAAGTTGGACTTTATCTAATGGTTGTGGTCAAATTGTTGAGAATATCTGGTATGCTGATCAAACAAATACATAACAGCTTCATGTTGTACAACAGAAATTAAGAAGTTGTCGAGTGCATTTTAGAAGTGGAAGATTGATACTAGAAACACAGTGAAGAAGGCAATAAAAAAAAGTGTACTTCTCTCGTAATACCAAGATTAGAGTGATGTTCTAAATGTGAAGGCTGTTAGACAACTTTGAAAAGATACTGTTGATTTATTAGAAAATGAAGAAATAGCATGGAAACAAAGGCCAAGCAACAGTGGCTAAAGCATGAGGATCAAAATTCTAAATTTTTTCATCATTGTGAAAATCAAAGAAGAAAGGTGAGCCATATAAACAATGTGGAAGATGAAAGTGGAAGATGTTTTCATACCCAGAATGATCTCGGTAAGGCTTTTACTAATTATTTCAAATCTGTTTAGGGTACTTCACATCCGACAGGAATTATAGACATACCAATAGATTCACCGCACAAGTACCTAGGGAATTCATTGTTTTATTAGTGTTGAACCCAAGGTTTCAATCCTCATATACATATCTACATATGGATTTTGATGATAACAAATAAATTCAAGCATAAAGGAATCTCAAGCTCAAATTATCTACATAATGAAGCTAAGTACATCAACAAATAAAGCATGACCAAGAAAAGGAATAAGCTTACAAATAAAGCTATTAGAATAATTTTGTAAATCTCTTGATAAAATTCGAAATTGGATTAAGGCTCAAAATTAATAATTTCTCATAAAGTATAAAATTGCATTTTGTACATGTGCATGACATATTTGATGAATAAAAGTTTGAATTTTGAAACTTTGAAAGATGATTGATTGTCATCTTTCACTTGTGTATGTTTTGTTTGAAACTTTTCAAAAGTGAATAATGTTGTTTTTGACAATTTCAAGGAGAAAAAACTTTAATTTGAATATTTTGAAAAGTGAATGATGTTGTCTTTGACAATTACGAAACGTTAAATTTTGATTTAAATATTTTGAAAAGTGAATTATGTTATCTTTGACAATTTCAAGAAGGAAAAACTTTACTTTCAATATTTTGAAAAGTGAATGATGTTGTCTTTAACAATTGCGAAAAGTAAAACTTTGATTTGAAAATTTTTAAAAGTGAATGATGTTGTCTTTAACAATTACGAAAAGTAAAATTTTGATTTGAAAATTTAGAATAGTCAATGATGTTGTTTTTGACATGTGAATCTTTTTAAATTTGAAAATGAAGTCTCATATGCCTATAAATAGATCATTTGAGATCTTCAAATTTAGAACATATTGTTGCAAGTTTTACAACATTCATTCAAAACTTTTAATTTCTTTTCTTCGCATTGAGCCTTAACCCTTGTTCATTTTGAGAGAGATAATTTTGCGCTGTATTGTTTTTATTCCACTCATTGAGGAGTGTTTTCTAATAACCTACCTACTATAAGCTCTTGTATAAGTAAAATGGTGTCTATAACCCTTGTGTGTGTAAAAGGTGTTCTACACAGGGAATAGCATTGAATCACCATGTCAAAGGTGATTGTAAGTGTAGAGGGTGTTCTACATGGATTCTTTGTAACGGTACTGCTCAAAGGTATAATAGGTATCTATCTCCACCTAAAGGAGATTAGATAGTGAATTTGAAGATTTTTAGGGGGTACCTTAAGGCAAGAACGTAGGCAGTGAGGCTGAACCTCGTTAAAATACTAAGTTTACTTCTCTCTTACCCGTACTCCTTATATTTGCTGGTACGTCGTATTTTGTTCATATATTATATTATGCATTGGGTTTATATCTGTTAATTTTTAAACATAATCCAATTCACCCCACTCTTGTGTTAGTCATCTGGGCAACAAGTGGTATTAGAGTGAGGGCTCTTTTTATTAGATTAACTATCTTTTGAGTTAAGATCTTGTGGCTAACATTGCTGCTACATTTAGTGAAAGTCAATCTAGCAGTCGGCCTCCACTATTTTACGGAGACAATTATGCATCCTGGAAAGCTAGAATAAGAATTTTTCTTCAATCTTAAGGTCAAGAAATTTGGAGATGCGTTATAAATGGATATTATATTCTAACAAAAGTTGTTGATGGAGTAAAGGTCAAAAAGGAAGAAAAAGAATTCGATCGTGAATACGATAGAATTACAACATTGAACTCAATGGCTATAAATCTCCTATATAGTACTCTCGACGGGAATGAGTTTAATAGAATAATGACTTGCAAGACAGCAAATGAAATTTGGGATAACTTGGAAATTACTTATGAAGGAACTTCGCAAGTCAAGGAATCAAAAAATTATATTCTTACTAATGAATATGAAATGTTTAAAATAAATGATGATGAATCTATTTCAATTATGTATACTTGTTTTACTAACATTATAAACAGCTTGACAGCTCTTGGTAAGGCTTATTCCAGCTTGGAGATACTAAGAAAAATTTTCAACTCTCTACCAAAATGCTGGGAATCAAAAGTGACGGCGATTCTTGAAAATAGAGACCTTAAGAAACTTGAAATAAATGAACTCATCAGGTCACTTACCACCCATGAGTACACATTGAAAAAATGAGAAGAAGGAAAGCCAAAGAAGAGTTTGGTACTTAAAGATGTTCCTTATGAAAGCGAAAGTGATGAAAATGAGGAAATTGATGACAAAGATGAAGAACTTAAGATGATAACAAGGAGAATTAAGAGATTTTTAAAGAGAAATAAAGTTCCTTCAAGAAAATCCTCCACAACTTTTTCCAAAAAAGATACAGATAAATATGACTCTTTAACTTGTTACAAATGAAATAAGCCAGGACATATCAAGGGGGATTGTCCTCTGCTGAAGAAAGATCGAAACAAGGGCAAGAAAGCATTGAAAGCTACATGGGATGATGATTCAAGCAGCTTAGATAGCGAAGCAAGTAATGGAGAATCTGCAAATCTTTATCTTATGGCTAAAGACGACATTGAAGTAACAAATCTTGACAATATCGAAAATTCTTCATATGAAGAATTGCAAAATATCTTGGAAGAAGTATATGAAGAACTTGAGAAATTGGGTATCAAATATACTACTTTGAAAAAAAAAAATCTTCTTTAACAAACGAAATTGATGTTTTAAGAAAAAAAAAAACATCGTTACGAAAGATGAAAATCATGAGTTGAAAAAGAAAGTGACTGATTTAGAAAAAAAAGTCTGCCAACCTCTGGTTTGTGGGTCGCACACCACACTCTTGATGTGGTAAACCCGATTCTTCACCTACGTCACGGTTCAGTTGCCCACTTCTCTCAGACTTCTCTCACTTGCCTCCCTACTTCTCCCTTTTCTCATAACCAAGACAATGAGCAGACTGCCTCTTCTCCCAAATCTCCAGCACGCAGATGCCCACCCCAGCCAGCATCCCAGCAACAAATAACTCCCCCTCAACCCAGCCCCCTTCATGTCTCTCACCTATGAAACCCTAGAAGATTTCTTCCTCACCTCTCACCCTAGCCCCTTCTTCACTTCTCTCACACTTGAAACCCTTGATCCTGCTCTAAAACTCCATATGGTGTGTTGAGCTTCTATTACAAACTCCATACGTCGAACACCAACGCTCAATCCATACAGATCTGCCTTCTCACATCACCGTAACACACGTTAGGCATTTGTTCCAAAATAAATTATACGAATTGGAGATGATTTACTTTTATGTGACTATATAGGCTAAGTATCGTTTCTTTTCCTTTTTTTTTTTTTTTTTTAGGTTTTTATGGTTGTTGAGAAAAAGGGGGAAAATTTGGTGGGGGGTATTGTTGGAGCTAGGATTCGTGGTTATTTAGATGTGGAAAATAGAAAAGGTTTACCTTTAATAAAGTCTATCAATATATAGTTTGCAACACACCCCATGAGTTGTTTGGTAGCTAAGAAACCAAAAAAAAAAAAAAAAAAAAAAATTATGGTTACTGCAAGATGGAGCGTATTAATTTTTTAATAAGTTAAGCCTTATTAACGATCGAAAGATGGTTGCTTAGATTATCACCATCATCAATAACATTATCATTTGCATGTCGTGAATGGAAAGTATTTAATTTTAAGGTGGCCTGGATGTTTCTCTTCCTTTTGTTGGTTTAGGAGAGAAATGAGGAAAATTTTGGTGACTAGAGCTTAAATTATATGTTGAATAGATGTAGGAGTTGATGAAAAGCTCACATTTTAGAGGTTGGTGTAATTGTTTGGTCTGAAGAGTTAAACTAATCTTTGAATGTTTTGTTTGGATGCTTTGGTAGTGATGATATATTTTATCAATTTTGTAAATTAAATTTAATGCCTGCTTTAAAGAGTTTGGTTTGATAAGATCTCTACATTTTTCAAGAGTTTTCATGTGTTTTGGTATCTTGTAAATGGACTTTAAAACTCTACATTTTTGGTTTATATTCTTTTCATTGCATTCCTATTAATAAGTTTGGTCTATGAACAAGAGGGGAGTTGCTTTGTTGTGGATGTTCAAGTTTCTTATTGATTTATGCAGGAAATGCCAATTTTTTGGTGCTGATATATTATTGGCTTGAGTGTCAAGTTATAGGTAGAAGGATAAATTTTCAACCTTTATGTTTACCTTGTTCTTACCTTCTAGCGACATCTCGTCAAATGGTGGTTCTTTTCCATTTGTTTGATACTTATTTCATTCTTTATATTGTTGGATATTGCTGCATGATCCACAGCTTGCTTAATTAATTGAGACAATATAAAAAATTGCAAAACAAAGCAGTGAAATTACTTCAATTACCCATTCTCATGCTACTATATATAGGATGCCATGGATTCTCTGATGAGGGGAAGGACTGTTCTTGTCATAGCACACAAGTGTTCAACAGTCAAAAGTGCACACTGTGTTGCTGTTATATCAGATGGTCAGATAGCTGAAAGTGACACCCACAAGAAGCTACTCAGCCAGGATGGAATATACACTGCATTAGTAAGGAGACAATTACAAGCCTCAATTACTGCATTGCAGTTTAAAATTGTAGATAAAACTACAGGAAGTAGGAATGAATCAAAATAATAGGTGAGGTCAAATTGTTTGAAATTCCAATGTTGGCTTCTCCTGCATGCTTGTTGTGTAGATCGCATAGATGAAGTTCTTGGTCTTAAATTATTATCAAGTCCTCTTCCCACCTATCGTGCTAGTTTGAAATGTAAAGAGATTGTACGGATCATAACATGTATGCTATATGCTGTATGCAAAGAATTATGGCAACTTATTATGCTAAATCCATAGACACCATCACCTATTTACACATGATAGGTGGTTATTTAAATGGCGAAAGATTTACAAAGAAATTCTTATATTTAATCTGGTTTGAGATCATTTTCTTATGACTGCGAGTTTGCATTTGGAAAGATTTCTCCCATCCCAAATACTTGCAAATGGCAATTTGTCTGGTCTAAGATGGCAAAAGCTATACCCGATAATTGAGCTAAAAAAAATAACAAATGATTCAATTGCATTTATTTCGGGAAATGAGGCAATATAGAAAAATAATGCAAACTGGCAAGCCAAACTTACAACCAATTAGTATGCAAGAATAAAATTTTGCTACGGAAGACTTCTTTAGTCATACAACTCTCTCTCTCTCTCTCTCTCTCTCTCTCTCTATATATATATATAAATAGTTTTTTTTTCCTTTTTAAACTATGCTTTTATTTAATAATTGGCCGAGATAGAGAGATGAATTAGCAACTCCACTGAACCAAATAAAATCACAAGGCACTTGCCGGCTGGTTTTAACTTACAAGTATTGGAATCTAGCACCTATGATTATTGCTCATAAAAAGAAAATTAACGAGCGACAACAAACGTGGAGTTCTAGCACCTGAATCATCTTGGTATGGTGGGAGAGGTAAAACAGAATGTATTCAATCACTTTCAGCACCTAGCATAAACAAACAAGAAAAATTATATTCATCAAATTTGTAGAAGTAATCCGAAACGTGTACAAGAAAAATTACATCCATCAACTCTAACATTCAAAACTACATTCATCAACTGGCAAATAATTCTCCAACTAATCTATAACCCATAATTCGCCTATCCATTCACATCCATCTATTCTTAAAATCAAAATAATTAAACCAAGGTTGGATACAATAATTCTCAAACCAATACAAACGGCAAAATACCAAGTTTGAATATAACCCAATGCCAAACAGATTATACTACAAATTCAAACATCTCAAAGTTCTTTAACTTCCAATTTGTTAGCTTCAGTGACCGAGTTTGGTCCATAAAATATGCATTATCAAGTGAGCATCAATCCTCTCGTTGGAAAGCAAGCCTTTGAACTTCTCGTGTCATTGCATGTCGAAGCTTCATCGTACATGTATCAACAAAGGGAAAAAAGTCATGACAATAATACATACATTAACAACTACTTATATACCTGTAGCTACAACCGCTAAAAAAAAAACTCATTTACTAATATATAACACTAACAACTATGCAAATTCATGAGGATTGATTTGTACAAAGTTCCAAGTGGCACGTACGACATATCCTGAAGGTATTAACAATAGAAAATTAAAACATTGAATTCGGAGAGCAGCCCATATTATTCTTTCATATGTATCAATCAAATCTAACCATGTGCCTGTTCAAGCACATTATTATTCATTCTTTCATGGTGGAATATTTTTCTTTGTTCCATATTTGTGACCATTGTTATAATTTCTAATACCTTTTGTATCAATGCTGAATTGGTCTTTAATTTTGTGACAAAAAATCAAAATAACATTCCAAGAATCTAATACCAAACATATCTAACAAATTTTTATCAAAAAAAAAAAAAAATTCATTCTCACCTGATCACTTTCACAAAATATAAAAGTACACCCATGAATTTTAGTTATAGAATTATACAGTGCTTTCTATTTAACAATACACAATATAATCCATCTCCCTTGCTAAGTGTTAAATCATATCCACAATTTCAAGCGAAATGAAAATGAAAATAATCATGTTCCTTGGAAACAATTTTATAAGAAATCATGCTTTTAATTTACTTAAAAGACAAAACCAGCAATCATTAAAAGACAAATTTCTTCAGAGGATGGAACCACACAAACAAGTAAATATGAGCAATAGGTAACTCAAAGGAGCTATATCTGCAATTGACATATATCAAACACCAACACTTTATACAAGTTTAGACGGAAGCATAATACATGCCAAACACGTCCGTATGCAGTAAAAAGAAAAATGTTGAAGATAATTTGTAGTTTGGGTTTCTGGCTTACATGGTGGAGGCACACCTACATACATACTGTGATGGGCTAAAATGCAAGTAATGAAATACTTGAGAACCAAAATGCATAGATGTACAAGAAAAACAACCTAGGCATGTGGGAGATCACTCTGTACAAAAATTGAATTATTGATATTTTTTGTTGGGTCAAATCTTTACTGGAGTACCTAATCTAACTCGCTTAAAAATTTTGGTACCATCTCCAAGTAGAATGACTATAACACAAACACCAGATTCAAATTGTTCAATAACTTCTTTTTCTCCATTCCTCATTGTTGAAGAAACCATGAATCTCACCCAAAATTAGCAACTATTAAAAGATCCAACAAACACAAAGCCACAGATTCAAGAAATACAAAAACACACAATAGACAGGATGATGGGAAACGAAAACGGAATGGAGACCGTATGAAAGAGAACATTGGGGAGAGGGGGAAGTTGGGGGGGGGGGGGGGGGGGGGACGTTGGGGGTTGACGATGGTGGGAGGGGGGACGCAATGGGGGAAGGGGGATGCGAGGAGGAGTGGGGAATGATGGGGGGAAATGCAAAAATTAAAACCTACTTTTTGTAACCCACGTTTTGTTTTATTAAAAAAAAATAATTTCCATGTAGGCAGTGTGCGGAGGTTGCAGCAAAGGGGAGGTTGTATAGCAAATCTCGATTTAGAAAAGATTGTTGAAAACTTTACAAATGGAAAAACAAATTTTTAAAAATTTCTTAGTAGTCAAAGATGTGTTTTTGACAATGCGGGCTTGGGATATATGCCGAAACAAAAATATAAACCTTATAAAAACTTGTTTGATAATCATTCTAAATCAAAGTCCCAGTATTCAAAATTCTTTCCATAAAAGTAAATTTTTCAAAGAAATATACTATTATAATCACTCAAGTTCTTCGTATATGTCACATGCAATTTGTAATTTTTATAATAGAAATGGTCATAATTATTATGTTTTTCCTATTAGAAGAAAACATATAATGACTATTAGGGCTAAATGGGTGCCTAAAAATCTTGTTTCTTCTTATGCATGAATTCCTCCATAAGCAAAAGCAAATGATTTTTAGATAAGTGAATGTTCAAGACACGTGACATTTGGATCATCAGGCAAGATCATCAAAACTTAATGCAAGATGCAACCAAACAGTGAAAATTTGTGAAAGATCATCCAACGGAACAAATTCTATGATAACCTTCATGAGGTGTAAGTACTCGATCATCTCTTAGAAATGTTTGCAATCATACTGTTTTTTTTTTTTTTTTATCTTAGATTGAACCCAAAAATATTGATGAAGCACTTCTTGATGAATATTGGATTCTAGCTATGCAAGAAGAGCTAAATCAATTTGAAAGAAATGATGTTTGGACACTTATTCCTAAACCCAAAAGTCATACTATTATTGGAACAAAATGGCTTTTTAAAAACAAGAAAGATGAGGCCGGAGTCATCACTAGAAACAAGGCTCGGCATGTAGCCCAAGGTTTCAATCAAAAAGAAGGAATCAATTATGATAAGACATATGCACCAGTCACTAGATTAGAAGCTATTCGAATGCTACTTGCTTATGCTTGTTATAAAGATTTCAATTTTTTTTTTCAAATGGATGTTAAAAATTCTTTCTTAAATGGTTTTATAAATGAAGAGGTATAAGTTGAGCACCCTCGAGGTTTTGAAAATCATATTTCTCCAGAGTCATGTTTTCAAGCTCATAAAAGCACTATATGGACTCAAATAAGATCCTAGAGGTATGAGAGACTTTGTGGTTTCTTGATTGAAAAAAGATTTTTCAAAAGTAAAAAATCGACATAACCCTTTTCATTTAACACAAAAAGGATAATATTCTTTTGATTCAGATTTATGTGGATGATATAATATTTAATGCTACTAATAAAAATATGTGCTAAGTTTTTGCTAAGAGTATGTAGGAAAAATTTGAAATGAGCATAATGGGAGAACTTAATTTCTTACTCAGATTGCAAATCAAGTTTGAAGTAGGTTGGAATACCAATGAGCTCATCCACCAAACTTGATAAAGAAGAAAGCAGTAAGCTAGTGAACTCGAAGGTATATCGAGGTATGATTGATAGTTTATTATATTTGACAGCCAGTAGACCAGATATTATGTGCATGTTTTAAATCATCTCTAAAAGAATCTCATTTGATTGCAGTTAAGCGCATTCTTAGATATCTTGCTAGTACAATAGACCTAGGGTTATGGTATCCTAAGTTCACTTCTTTCAATATAATCAGCTACTTAGATGCAGATTAGATATCATTTTATTCAAGATCATGTGCAGAAGGGCGATATTGTACTAAAATTCACAAGCACAGGATCAGTTGGCAAGCATTTTCACAAAATCTTTAGCAGAAGATAGATTATGCATGATTAGAAGACAAATTAGAATGGTGCATACCATGAATATTTGTCAAACATTTTTATTTCATTATCTCAAATGACTTACAAAAACTTGAGACTTTTAGCCTCAATTTTCAAGCGTTTTTGCTCTTCATACATCAACATATTATCCTTATCTAAAGGAGTAGGAAGTCAAAATGATAAGACAAGTAAGGATTTTAAATCCTTATTCTCCTGCTTTAAGTCTCTTATTTTTTTGTTAGACTCATGAACAAGTTGTTGAAATTCATAAATCTTCTCGCTAAGCTTTTCAACCTCACGAGTTCTGGACTACAATCTGTGACGCCCCGACTCCCACATACAAAAAACAAGGGAATCGTGACGTCAGGATGATGACAACACGGTCACGCATCCCAACGAAATGTGCTCAAGTGTGTGTGCAACATGCAAAGGTGCACAATAAAAGTCGCAGCGGATAATATAAATAAGTCAACTAAGTACCAGAAATTTAAATACAAATATTCAACACAATTTATCTTTAAAAATTATACAGTCATCCCAAATATAATACAAAAGGTAAATACATAAATTGATAAAAACATAATTCACTAAATAGGAGCAATCCCAGATCACTCCACCAACGGAGCCAAGCTAAGGCTCGTCATCATCATCTGCATCAAAATCTGCGATACCATAAAATGGTACCACAGGTAAGTATAAACCAAACAACTCTTGGGATAAAAATACATTAATGCAACCAACAATATGACAAAATACATTTGGTCATAAAATACCATTTTTCCCAGAAAAATGATTATTTCCAACACACGCCAAAAATTCCATTTTGGCCCAAAATATCCGTAAAACATTTTCCCAGAAAATGATTCACACAAACAACCCATTTATCGGACACTGTAGGCGGGAATCGCAGGCAGGACTCTACCACCATCCCTGCTTACCATCATCCCTACAGTTCCTTTACACACAATAAATACTTAACAGAGCACTGTAGGCGGGAATCACAGGCGGGACTCTACCACCGTCCCTGCTTACCACCATCCCTACCGCGTGCACCATAGGAGGGAATCGCAGGCGGGACACAACCACCATCCCTACCGCGTGCACCGTAGGCGGGACTCTACCACCATCCCTGCTTACCACCATCCCTACAGTCTCTTTTCCTTTTACTCACATGAGAATCCAATTCCAATAAACACATGAACATGTATGCAATCATGCGAAAACCCAATTTTCTTTACAAACATGATCATGCGTGCAATATGCGATGTACATGAACAAGCCATAACCAACAACCAACAACCACAATTCACAATGCAAACAAACACACAACAACTCCGTCCACAATTCATCCGACCCCCGAAACTCCTCGGACTCAGTCCGGCAAAACAAACCAATTCACAGATAATATGTGTTAGTGCAAAAATATATTTAAATCACGAAAGTTCTTTAAGGAAAATACTTACAGTGCAATATAACAATTTCTGAAGGATCACGAAGTTGAAAAAGGCGACGTTTGAGCAACACCATAGTGTAAAATACACTGTGGCCGTGGGTCACAAATACCAACTTTCAAACGGAGGCAAACGAAGACCCAAGATTGATAGGGTAGGGCCTAGGGAGGTCGGTGAAGCCAATGGTGGTGGTGGTTTGCCGTGGGTGGGGCGAAATGGGTGGTAGAAGACCAAAATGCCCAAATCGGAAATGTAGATGGTGGAGCTTCATCGGTGGCGGATCGGAGGTGGGGTTGGGTGCAATGGGTTGCCAAGAGGTCGGGGATGAAGTGGTAGGAAGATGGTGGCCAATGGCGGTGCGACTGCGGCGCAACGGCGGAAAGAGTGCTGCGGCTTCGTGGGCTTCACGGGGGCTAACGGCGGCACGAACGGAGGTGATATTGGTGGGGTAGGACGGCCGGCGGCAGGGGAATGCAAGGGACCGGGCAGTGTCGACCACCGCCGACGGACAGCGGGGCTGGGAGGGGACGTTAGAAACGGGCGGAGGAGAGTAGAGAGAGAGATCGCGCGGGAGAGAAGAAACCGAAGGAAAATAAGGAGAAAAAGAAAAAAGGGAGGAAAAGAAAAGGAGAGAAAAGAAAAAGAGGGGAAAAGAAATGAGGTCCAATCCTCATAACTTGGGTCACAAAAATGATCCAACGGAGATGATTTTAAAACCACAAGTTAAATAAAATAATTTAAACGTAATGGTAAAGTCAAATTGAAATAATTAAATCCCACAGTAATTAATTTAAATATTAAAAGCAATTTAAATGCATAACAATAAATAAATATTAAGAAAGCACATAAAAATTAATTTTCACCAAATTAAAATCATAGAAATAAACTTACTAAAAATCCAACAAATTTTAAAATAAGAGGATAAATTTTTGAACAATAAAAAAAATAATCCTTCAGTAAAAATACACTAAAATATGGGGTGTTACACAATCGTCGAAAAAAAGCAACAATAGATGATGAGTATCGAGTACTGAGACTCACTAGTTCATAAATGGCGTCATCATCTGACTTGTTAGTAAGATTATTCTCATGCTGCATCATAACACCTATGGTGGATGTAGAAATAATTGATGGTCGAGATGCAGAATACCTCATATAATGAACAAGGGAATTGTTGGAAGAAGATTGTTGAGCCATTAAAGAAAAAGCTTAGAGAGCGAGAATGCAGATGGATTTCAGAGAGCAAATAAGAGTTGATGCAAATGAAATGAAACTTAAGACTGATTTTATAGGGATGGAAACGAGAACAAGATAAGCTATCAGATTACAAGATATGCAGGGTGCATATTTTATTTATCTAAACCAACGAGATTAACTGCAGACTGTCCTTATGTTTGTCGTTAACGCTGAACCTCTGCTGTTAACCGCCGATGTTCACTTTGTATTTGTACCCCCTCTCGTTCCAGCTCCTTTTACGTGTGGTTGCAAGTCATGAGCATACCAGTCCACAAATTTCTTCAACTCCTTATTTTATTATTTTAATATTTTATTATTTCTCCTTTTATGAGTAAGCCTTTGTTGCAACTTAGATATTTGATTTTTAAACTGATCAACCTCACTCACCTATGACAGTAACTTCCGAGACATGGTTGTAATAGCGGCAGCATATTGAGCACTAAGCATTCTTGATCATATAACAACCTCAGCATCAGTCCTTATAGAAAAGTGCATCTCTGCTCCTATTATGGTGTTGATGGCCTCAAGAGAGAAAATTACTGGTTAAGGCATAAAGGGTTCCTGATTTAAATCTAGAACATTATTAGAAGAATGTTGCTCGACCATAGTATCGTTCTGGATAAACAAGAAACTAGGTCAATAGGCATTGTGAGAATTTGTTATGTGGGTAGTGATGACTTACATAATTTCTTATATTTTATCACTTCTTAACTTTAAAATTTAGTCTAATTTTATTTATTTTTGTTAATTTTAGACTTCATTGTAGTCATTTAAATTTATTTTAGATTTGAAGAAAATAAAGATGCAAATTTTACAAGCCTATCGTCTAGGAACTCATTCTCATTTAAATGAAGAATTTGGCACTTTGAAAAATAAAACTCAAATGTAGAGGAACGGCACGCACCAGCAGGTTGAGAAAAATAAAGCTACGTAAAATAGAAGGAGCGTTAGACGTTGGATATATACGGGGGGCTTTCCTTTTAATTTTATAAGCTGGTGGTTTGAATGCATGAGAGACGCAGGGCTGGGATTTTCTGGGCTCTTGAACGGATATACACAAACTCGAGTGGTTTGACTTGGCGAGACGCTTGCATGCGTGCAATACAGGCCTTCGGGATTTGCATGCGGGACGCAAGGTGAGAGCTGAACAGCACGCACGAAACGGCTTCTGAATGCACGGACGTGAAAAAAAAAGGAAGAAAAAAAAAAAGAAAAAAGGAATTATGGTTTCCGAAAAAGGAAACAGAGCGACATAACGGAGCTAAAGAATAGGAAAAAAAAGACGGAACGCAGCAGTTTTCTTTTGGCTTTTTGCACATTTGACGAGGGAGGGTTTTTCTTTTGGGTTTTGAAGATGCTGTAACTGAGAGGCTAGGACGGTGAGAGTATTTTTCAGTATTTATTTTCTTTCATTCATTTCAGAAAAAATTATAGTGAATTCGTTTATGTTAAACTTAATTTTTAGCATGAACTAAATTTCTTTATTCTAGAAAAACGATGTAATCTAGTTTTGAACTATATTTGCTTTTCTATGCTAAATTGAAGTAATTCTCTTTCGTATTTGTCTGATTTATTCTGAGCTTATCTCTTCTAATTAACTGGCCATTAATTAGATGATTTTGATCTTGTGATTTGCTATTGAAAGAGAAAATCATAGGATAGATCTTGGATATTTCGGCATAGATAAATATAGAGATCGAAATACTTATATGAACCTATGTAGTATTAAAATCATTGGTCTTAATGATTTCTTGTATTATTAATTTGCATACTTTTGTATAAAATGATGAACAAGAATAATTTCCAATTGACTATTGAAAGAGGCTTTTGGATAAGTGTGGAGATTCGCTAACAAACAGAGCATTAAATTCAATTAGTTAGATGAATAAAGCATAGTGAGGGATTAGGTGAAATCGATTTCCTAGAAGTTTTTTTTTCTCATTGATTTGATTTTTGAACATCTTTCTTTTCTTTTGAGTATTTTCTTTGAATTAATTTTATTTTAATTTGCAATTACAGAAATCTTAATGAATTTTCTAAATAAAATCGAGATTAGTATAATTTCGATACTTGTCAAAACTAAGTTACCAATTTCTGAGGACGATACTCTTCTCATCACTTTACTATAAAACTACAGTACTGTGCACTTATAGTTTTGCACCGATTAGGTAGTCGAAGGGTGAAAATGGTATTTTTATAGAAACTTAGAGCATTCAAATCTCTACAAAATGTGTTAGAGTTAATTAAGGTGGGACTTGAGTGGGGCTCAAGGCCTTATAGCTCGTGTTAGGGACCCAGGCGACTCCGTTATTTGCGGCACGTGTTGGGACCTAGGCAGCTCTGAGTTTTACGGCACTTGTCGGGACCCGGGCGGATCCAATTATTCAACTCTCCATAATTTCTACAAACGCACCTTTTCATCAGTGTATTGGCATTGTTTACTGCAGTTCTTTTTTAATGATGCCAAAAGGGGGAGAAGTTTTAGACTAGAACATTAACATGTTCTTTCCACTGCTTTATTTATTAAGCTTGTTTATATATGCTTGGAATTATGCTTATCTATTGCTTGAAAAACTAATGCACATTATCAGGGGGTGCTTAAGTATTACTAGAGGTTTCAGAGTTCTACTAAGCATTTGTCGTCATCAAAAGGGGGAAATTGTTGAACCCAATGTTTCAAACCTCATATAATTACATATCTACATATGGATTTTGATGACAACAAATAAATTTCAAGTACAAAAGAATCTCAAACTCAAGTTGACTACAAATTGAAACTAAACACATCAACAAATCAAGCATGAACAAGAAAGGAAGCAAGCTTACAAATAAAGTTGTTAGAGTAATTCTGTAAATCTCTTGATAAAATTCGAAATTGGATTAAGGCTCAAAATTAATATTTTCTCATAAAATATCAAATTGCATTTTTCACATGTGTATGACATATTTGATGATTAAAAGTTTGAATTTTAAAACTTTGAAATATGATTGATTGTCATTTTTCACATGTGCATGTTTTGTTTGAAACTTTTTAAAAGTGAATGATGTTGTCTTTGACAATTTCAAAAAGGAAAAACTTTAATTTGAATATTTTGAAAAATGAACGATGTTTTTTTTAAAAATTGCAAAAAATAAAACTTTGATTTGAATATTTTGAAAAGTGAATGATGTTGTCTTTGAAAATTTCAAGAAGTAGAAACTTTGATTTGAATATTTTGAAAAGTGAATAATGTTTTTTTTTTACAATTGCGAAAAGTAAAACTTTGATTTGAATATTTTGAAAAGTGAATGATATTGTCTTTGACAATTTCAATAAAGTAAAATTTTGATTTAAAAATCTTGAAAAGTGAATGATGTTGTCTATGATATGTGAATCTTTTTAAATTTGAAAATGAAGTCTCATATGCCTATAAATAGCTCATTTGAGATCTTCAAATTTAGAACATATTATTGCGAATCTTACAACATTCATTCAAAACTTTCAATTTCTCTTCTCTTAGTATTGTTTTTTAACCCTTGTTCATTTTGAAAGAGATATAGTTTTGCGTTGTATTGTTCTTATTCAACTCATTGATGAGTGTTTTCTGATAACCTACCCATTATCTGCTCTTGTATCAGTAAAAGGGTGTGTATAACCCTTGTGTGTGTAGAAGGTATTCTACATAGGGAATTAACGTTAAATCATCACGTGTAAGGTGATTGGAAGTGTAGAAGGTGTTCTACACAGGGAATAGATGTTGAATCACCATGTGTAAGGTGATTGCAAGTATAGAAGGTGTTTTACATGAATTCTTTGTAGCAGTACTGCTCAAATGTGTAATAAGTTTTATCTCCACCTAGAGGAGATTGGATAGTGAATTTGAAAATCTTCAAAAGGTAGCTTGAGGCGAGGACGTAAGCAGTGGGACTGACCCTCGTTAAAATATTGAGTTTGCTTCTCTCTTACCCTTACTCCTTATATTTACTGTTGCTTCGTATTTTGCTCATATTTTATATTGTGCATTTAGTTTATAATTGTTAATTTTTAAATACAATCCAATTCACCCCCCCCCTCTTGTGTTATTCATCTAGGCAATAATTAGATATACCATATATACTGGAGAAAAAGTTCGAAATGCATTATTTCAGATGGATCCGTTGAAGTCTCCAGGGCCTGATGGTTTTTTAGCATGTTTTTATCAGAAATATTGGACAATGGTAGGAGATCAAATTACTAAATCAATTTTGGAACTTCTAAACCATAATGGGTCATGGGATACCAGTAATGAAACTTTTATTTGCCTGATTACATAGAAGAAATCTCCTATAATAGTGATTGACTATAGGCCTATTAGCTTGTGTAATGTTTTGTACAAGATATGTTCCAAAGTACTTGCTAATGGGCTCAAACCAATACTACCTCATGTTATTAGTCAGTGTCAAAGTGCCTTTGTTTCTGGATAGGCTTATATATGATAATATATTGGTTACTTATGAGACTCTTCATATTATGTCCACAAAGATAAAATGAAGGGAAGGGTATATGGCTTTAAAGCTTGCTATGAGTACAACATGCGATAGAATGGAGTGGCCATTTATTGAAGTAGTATTGAAGAAAAGGGGATTTCCTTTGAATTGGATCACTTGTGTTGTGCATTTTCAAAAATCTATATCCTAATCAGTTCTTGTTAATGAGATTCCTTGTGAAAAATTCTTTCTTCCTTCAAGAGGTTGAGGCAAGGGGATTCTCTCTCCCTATATCTTTTTATCCTATGTGCTTAAATGTCAAGTCAATCACTGTTGAAAGTAGAAAGGCAGGGTAGGATATGCGGGGTTCCAATTGGAAGAGGTAGTGTTGATATACAACATCTTCTCTTTGCTGATGATAGCTTATTATTGTGTAAAGCTAATATACATGAATGGTGGAGTATACAACAAATATTGGAGGCATATGAGCCTGCTTCTATTTAGTTGTTGAATAAAGAAAAAACAACAAAATATTTTAGTAAGAACATCAAGTTAGAGATTCAGCAGTGCCTTATAAATACCATTGGGGTAAAGGTTGTGTACTGTTATGAAAAGTATCTTGGTCTTCCTGTGCTGGTTGGGAGAAGCAGGATTAAAATTTTTAAATATATTCTTGATAGGGTGTGGCAAAGAATAAGCAATTGGAAGCTCAAATTTCTCTCACAAGCTAGAAAAGAGGTGCTCATTAAAGTTGTTGTGCAGACCATTCCTACCTATTATATGACTGTATTTGCATTGCCACGAGGATTGTTGTGTGATCTAACAAAATTGGTTCAAAGATTTTGGTGGGGTCATCAACAGCATGATCAAAATATTCAATGATTGAGTTGGTAAAAAATGTGCAAGTCCAAAGGTGTAGTTGGTTTGGGTTTTTGAGATTTTAAATGCTTTAACAAGGCCCTACTTGCTAAGCAGGGGTGGAGACTTATTCAGCATCCTAACTCATTGATGTCTAGGGATTAACAAGCTAAGTATTATCAAAATGGAAATTTTAATAACTCACAGTTAGGTAATAAATCCTCTTATGCCTGGAGGAGTATTCATGGTGCTAGGCAGCTGTAAAATGAAGGTCTCTATATGGTCTGATAAGCGGATCCCAAAACCTATCACATTTGCAATTCAAACTCCACCTGGTGGGTTATCAAGAACAACAAAGGTAAACGCCTTGCTTGATTCTGAGAGCTGGAGATGGAAGACCGTCATGGTGAATGGAAATTTTGATCCTACAAATGCAGCTGCCATATGTTAAGTTCCCTTAAGTATGTTGAATAGTGATGATAAACAGATATGGAACTACACCAAATTTGGTACTTTTTCTGTAAATAGTGCTTACCATTTACAAAATATTTTGCTGGATAAGGGAATAGGTGAATATTCTTAATTTAGTCAAAGTTTTTCTATGGAAAGCTTGTCATAATGGTCTCCCTACACTAGATAAGTTATTGCAGAAGAAGGCTCTTGATTCTGATCTCTGTCTCATATGTGGTCTTCTAAGGAAGATGTTCTACATGCTTTATGGACTTGTGCAACTGCAGGGGATGTGCGGAGTGTTTTCAGTAGAAAATACAGAAAATGAATTCATGTTTCCTAGATTTTATGGACCATATTGAGTCTCTTTTGCATATATTAGATGATAATGAATTTGCTGAGGTGGTTGTTATAATGAGAAAGATTTGGTTTCGAAAGAATGTTGTTGTTTATGAAGGGTTCTTTTTGCATCCTAATGTTTTAGTTGCACATACTAAGGAACAACTACAGCATTTTCAACAAGCCAAATGTGAATTGGTCTCTCCTTACTGCAGGAATCGAGATGCGCAGCAACACTGGAATCCACTTGAATATAATTGGGTTAAAACTAATTGAGATGTGGCAGTAGATCATTCACAAGAGATGATCAAGGCGAAGTGTTAGCAATCATGAGGGACTATCTGATGTTTTGTATAGACTTATTGAAGACCAACTCTTACCAAACTCAAACCAACTCTTACCAGACTCAAAGGATGCTGACTCGTTTGCTGAAGTTGTTCCTATCACGTAGGAGTAGGACATGGGATCCTACGATCAAGTGATTGATATTTAAATCTTGTAGTTATCTCATGTAAACAAATATTTGAATTTTAAATACTTGATGAAAGCTTGTCGATAGCAATAAATAAGGCTTTCTGTTACTAGTGATGTATATAAAACATGCAGATGTATACGTCTAGATATAAGAGAAAAGCATTTTCACATACTATGTTTATTATCGTTCTCTACATGGTATTAGAATAGCCATTTGACCTACATCCTTCTATGTCCTCTCCTTCATCAATTATTTCAAACCACTTTAACTCTGATCCTCCCTCTCTTATAACCCCTCCAACTATTAATGTCACCAAACTCTCACGTGATAATTACCATGTCTGGAAAGCTCAACTCATCCCTTTCTTCCGTGGACAAGGTCTCTATGGTTATCTTGATGGCACCACAATAATCCCTTCTAAGGACATTATTGTTACCAACCCTGACTCCAATACCACTTCGTCTATCTCCAACCCTCTTTATGATCACTGGCTAAGGCAAGACGCCATTGTTCTTGTTGTTCTTTTCTCTACAATTACTGAAACCATCCTAGTTCAAATTGTTTTCCACACGACCTCTGCTACAGTCTGGAAAGCACTTGAAACCTCCTTCTCTTCTCAGTCACGGGCCCGTATCATTTAGTCACGCACTGATCTTGCTAATGCCCATAACGGTGCTCTCTCTGCTAGTGATTATTTTATGCAAATTAAAAGATACACTAATGAACTGGCCATCGCTGGGCACTCGCTTAGCTGTGATGAAATCGTCACCTACCTCCCTGCTGGTCTCGGTCATGATTACGACCCTTTTGTTACTACAATTTCTGCTCGCAAAGATCCTGTTACGTTGGAAGAAGTCTACTTTCTTCTTCTAACTACAAAGTCCCGATTATCTCACAACAATCAACCGCTGCCACCAGCATCGATCAATGTTGCTACAAGACAGTCACCATCGAATTTCTCCTGTGGACGTGGTAGATATCGAGGCAAAGGCACGGTTTCCATGGGGATTCTCAGCAATTTTCTCCTTTTACTCGCAGTCCATCCACTCGAGATACTGTTATTTGTCAAGTATGTGGTAAGCCAGGCCACACAGCAAAGAAATTTTTCACAGATTCGATATTTCTTACTCTGCTACTATGGACCAACGTAATCCTTTGGCCTTGGTTGCCTCTAGCTCTCCTCAATCTGAACCTGATTGGCACCCTGACACTGGCGCCACCCGACACTGGCGCCACCCATCACCTCACCAATGACATCACCAACCTTAATCTCAGGCATGAAGATTATGATGGTACTGATCAAATTCATGTAGGCAATGGTGCAGGTTTGCAAATTTCCAAAATTGGTTCCTCTTCCATCTCTAATTCTGCCAAACCATTCATCTTAAATCAAGTTCTTCTTGTTCCTGAAATTCAAAAAAATCTAGTTTTAGTACAACAATTTTGTAAAGACAATAATGTTTACTTTGAATTTCATCATGATTTTTTTGATATCAAGGATTACTCGGGGAGCCTCCTTCATCACGGACTGTTTAGAGATGGGTTGTATTCCTTCTCTCGCTCTGCATACTCCTTTCATCCTAGCTGTTTTTCTGCCGTTCGTGTTCCATACCAGCTATGGCATCAGCGTCTCGGACATGCGTCTACTCCTATCGTCAAACAAGCTGTGTCTCATCTCACTCTTCCTCCATCCAATAAAAGCACTCCAGTGTGCTGGGATTGTCAATGTGCTAAGAGCTGTTCTCTGCCGTTTTGCTCAGCTCATCAGTCTTCCAAGTTTCCTCTCGACTTAATTTATAGTGATGTATGGGGGCCAGCCTCGGTTCTATCCAACTCTGGTTGCCGATATTATGTTTCTTTTTTAGATGATTGCACAAAATTTTTATGGCTCTTTCCACTTAAATTGAAATCCGATGTCGAGAATATTTTTCTTCAATTTCAGTCTTATGTTGAGCGCCTTTTTGAGCGAAAAATCAAATGTTTCAATCCGATTGGGGCGGTGAGTTCCGCAAATTAACCACTCATTTCAAAAACACCGGTATCCAACATCGTATTGTTTGTCCACATACTCATCAACAAATGGGTGCAATTGAATGACGCTGATTGTTGAGGTTGGTATATCACTTCTATCCCATTCACATCTACCCCAACAATTCTGGGAAGATGCCTTTCTTACAGCCGTTTATTTGATAAATAGGCTCCCCACGCCTATCTTACAAAATAAATCCCCTCATCAAATTGTTTATCGCACTAAACCTGACTATCAATTTCTTAAAGTATTCGGATGTGCGTGTTGGCCTTACTTATGTCCCTTCAATAAACACAAAATTGACTTCCGTTCAAAAACTTGTATCTTTATAGGGTATAGTCTCAATCATCATGGTTACAAGTGTCTAGATCTCGCAACTGGAAAAATTTATGTCTCCCGTCATGTTATTTTTTATGAACACTCCTTCCCATATAAACCACCAACCAAAGTTGAGTCCACTTCCCCGTCAAACACTGTTACTTTGTCAACATCCATTCACGCTCCCCCTGGTTTTTCTTCAGTTTTGCAACCTGCAGCTAACTTGCAAACTACATCAACGCAGCTCAGGATTTGTTCAATACCATCACCATCGGATCGTTCCCAAGATGAGCCACCACCAGACACATCACCTCCTATTCCATGCCACCAGACTCAGGTGATAGACCGCCCAACTCCAAGTGCAGTCCAAGTCAGCTCAGCCAACACGCATGCCATGACGACAAGGTCTAAAAATAATATTCGAAAGCCTAAGCAGATACCTAATGGCTGCATCGTCCACCCCCTTCCAAGAGCACTACTCGCTGCAGTCACACATGAAAATAATGAACCTTCCTGCTACACTGAAGCAGCAAAACACAGTCATTGGCGTGCTGCTATGAATCTAGAGTTTGATGCCTTACTTAAGAATCAAACGTGAGAATTGGTTCCTCCAAATCCTCATGCTAATGTAGTGGGTTGTAAATGGATCTTTAAAGTCAAACGACGAGTCAACGGTGTTGTTGAGCGCTATAAAGCGCGATTGGTGGCTAAGGGATACAATCAACTACACAGTGTTGATTTTCATGAAACATACAATCTTGTAATTAAACCTGCATCTATCCGGCTTGTTCTCTCTATTGCGATTTCCAGAGGTTGGTGCTTACGCAAATCGATATTCAAAATGCATTTTTACACGATTCACTGCAAGAAGAGGTCTTCATGGTTCAACCCCCAAGCTTCCAACACCCCTAGTATCCTCATTATCTGTGTTAGCTAAAACGGTTCTTGTATGGCCTACGTCAAGCTCCCAGGCAATGGTTTTCTAGACTAGCAGATGCTCTACTTCAGCTTGGTTTCATTGCTAGTAAGGCAGATTCCTCGTTATTCATCTATCAATCTCATTCTCAGATTATATTTTTTCTCATCTACGTAGATGACATAATAATTACGGGATCCGATACATAGCTACTCAATAAGGTGATTAATGCGTTACACAAGGAATTTGCCGTTAAAGATCTAGGAAATCTATCCTTTTTCCTGGGCGTTGAGGCCTTATACTCCACTGAAGGTATATACTTAACCCAACGAAAGTATATTATAGAGCTACTGCAACGAACCAAAATGGATAAATGCAAACCGTGTCTCACACCTATATCCACTAGCTCTCATCTCTCAGTCAATGATCAAGATGACTTTGAAGATCCAGTTCTGTATAGGAGCATCGTTGGAGGATTATAGTATTTATCATTCACGGGGCCAGATATTGCTTATTAAGTTCATCGAGTCAGCAAATTTATGCATCATCCGAAAATAACCCACTAGCAGACAGTGAAGAGAATTCTAAGATATTTAAAACAGACTGTTTTGCATGGACTCTTTATTTCACGTTCTTCTTCACCTCAGTTTCAGGCATTCTCAGATGCCGATTTGGCAGGTGATTGAGAAGATCAACGATCTGTGGGAGCATATTGCATATTTCTTGGACAGAATCTAATTTCTTGGAGTGCAAGCAGTAGAATACGGTGGCCCGAAGTAGTACCGAGGCAGAGTACAAAGTACTTGCCGATGCTGCTGCTGAAATCCAGTGGCTGCAATCACTCGCACGAGAACTTGTTTTTCATACGGATAGTCCACCTGTGTTGTGGTGTGACAACATTGGTGCAACTTATCTAAGTACCAATCCTGTGTTTCATGCACGAACAAAGCACATTGAAATAGATTTTCATTTTGTGCGTGATCTTGTCACAAACAACAAACTGTTTGTTTGGTTCATTTCTAGTAAAGACCAACTCGCTGACCTCCTCACCAAACCACTAGCAGCTTCTCAGTTTAAGGTGCTAAGTTTCAATCTCAAGGTCCGGGATCTTCCCCTGCGATTGAGGGGGCGTATTGAAGACCAACTCTTACCAGACTCAAACCAACCCTTACCAGACTCAAAAGATGCTGACTCGTTTGCTGAAGTTGTTCCTATCACGTAGGAGTAGGACATGGGATCCTGCGATCAAGTGATTGATATTTAAATCTTGTAGTTATCTCATGTAAACAAATATTTGAATTTTAAATACTTGATGAAAGCCTGTCGATAGCAATAAATAAGGCTTTCTGTTACTAGTGATGTATATAAAACATGCAAATGTATACGTCCAGATATAAGAGAAAAACATTTTCACATACTGTCTTTATTATCGTTCTCTACAAGACTCTACTGCTGCAGAGTCTCGAGCAGCTCTAACAGCATGTACGTACATTTTGTAGAGATCTAGGACTGTTGAATGTTATCTTTGAGAGTGATGCACAGGTAGTGATGAATGCAGTTAATAGCCTTGAAGTGAATTGTAGTATATATGTCACATGGTTGAAGAAATCAAACTTTTTCTCAATTGTTCTGCCGCCTGGAAATTCCAACACGTGAAAAGGACAGCTAATCAAGTTGTTCATGCCTTAGCCAAGGATGCTTTATCATACTCTGATGTCCTTACAGATTTGGAATCAATTCCAATATGTATTAGTTCTATTGTAAACTTTGAAATATATAATTTCTTCTTAGATGAATGCAAGTTTGTTTTCTTTCAAAAATTTAAAAAAAAAAAAAAACCCACCAAAAGAAAACAAAAGAAATTACAATTCATCGGTCTTTCCGGTTATTAAGTTTGAGAAATATTTAAGATATAGTAGGTAGTAAACACGATTCATTTTATTAGTTTTTCGCTTTAAATTCAAATTTTAAATTTTAGATTTCAGGATCTTCAGCTTATCAATAACTGATATATTAACACGTATTATTGTGGAAGTAAAAACTATTTTCCTATAACAAACTTCTTCATTATTTAATAAGCTCAATACGTCTGAATTAATTTCTAAATCATGTATTCTCTTATTTAATTGCTTGCAGTCATTTATATTAATGAAGTATGAGTACTTTTGGATCATCATCTTGGCATGGACGATCATTTTCTTATAAGAAAATAAAGAAAAAAATGATGGTTCTTTTATCCATGGTATTGACATGAATCACGATCAACTAAGTAATTGAAACATATCCAGATAAAGGATTAATCATTTATATATATTTGATTGAGAAGCTACTTTCTAGCTAGCTAGCCATGGAAAGCATGAAATTAATACTATTTTTTACAAAACAGACCTAGCTATCTAGTACTATAAAGAAGCGTTTATATATGCATTAAAGCAAAGCGTTTATATATGCATTAAAGCAAAGAAAGATTATTATAAGCTGGTCCCTTACAATCTAAAAGGCTTACATTCAATACTAATTAATACAGAAATCACTAGAGGGATCGAGCTTGTAAAAAATTGAATGGATCCATCTCACCAACTCAATTTTCAACAAGCATATCTTAATTAAATTTGAAATTTTTTTCCTGTATGTAATTAGCTAGCGCCCTTATAAGTACTCATTGGAAATTTTATTTTTATTTTATTTTTTATTTTAAGAAGTTGGAAAGTTTATTTGCAGCTTCTACACAAATACTAGCTAGAACCAAAAGTACTAATTAAGAGTGGCCAGAAAGGAAAATAGCTTGAAAATATTACAAATCCGAATACTCTTATATGGTATAGATGCATGGGTAATTAAGCTAATTATGATCGGTTTGCCAAAACCTTATGGGAATAATATATGAAACTCTGTCTCCTGCATGCATGCATGCATCACTACAACAAAAAGACCTTTTGGGACGATTTTGTTTTGGAACGAAATGAAAATCGTCTCAAAAAGTGAGATTTAGGGATGAATTTTATATTTCGTGCCAAAAAAAATGACGGAAGATGTATATCGTTCGAACGGTATAGTTGGGGATGAAAATTTTTGTCCCTAATAATGAAATAATTCGAATGTAATGTTTTAATGTTTGAACGGTTAAATTTAACAGTTTGAACGTACATTTTGGCGCATTAAGTAAAATTATTATAGTGAAAAATTGCTCTATCGTTCGAACGTTCACCGTTTGAATGATAAATCAGCACTGTTCGAACGTAATTTGTAAGGTTCGAACGGTGATCATATTTTTTTTTAGAGAATTATATTTATTTTAACTAGTAATTATAAGAAATTTATCAATTAAATAATAGGAATAATATAAATCAATAATTAGTTTTGAAAATATAAAATAATACTAATTCATAATTAAATACTGAATTTACAAAACACTAGATATTGTCCATTCTAAAAACAAAAAATAAATAAATAAATAAAAGATAGAAAGTACTAAAATCCCAACTCTTTGCACACTTCCTCGACTGCAGCTAAGCTTTACTCTGTCTGTGTTAGTCGAGTACCAATGGTGACCTGAGTCACAGACATGGCATCAAGCTTCGTACGTAACTCAGAGATGCTAGCAGTAATCTCTGTACGAAACTCAAACATAGCAGAACAGACCTCATTATGCACTGCGTCAATCACCGCTGATGTCTGTCCGCTGCACGCACAATCTTGGCCATGTCCTCACGAGTAGCGCTGTGTACTGATGCGGCCTGTGTGGATGTCTTAGTGGCTGATACTCCATGATCTCTCAGCTGTGCATCTCTCTGAGGATCAACCGGGTCTGAAACATGTCCACAAAGACGTAGTCTCGAGTGTCTCGTGCTGCGTGAGAGGGTGGTGTTGTTGATCGGTCCCATTGGCTCCCTTTTACACTCAACAATCAGGCACAACACTAGCAAATAGTAGAAATCAGGTGATCAGGATCCCAAATGGCAGTATATCCGTCGAATGTACCAGGACTCTAATCGAATCCTATCGAATATATACCCCACCAGGTCGATAAGAATGTCACAAGCGACCTGTATCATAAATTTCGTCTGCTCAATGCCAACTTCTGTCTTGTGCTACCCAGGGTTAATATTGTTGGCGATTATCAAATTTAGAATCTTGAAGAATGAAGATAGATCTACCTGCTTGATGCTCTTCGTCCCGTCATACGGGGGAGCATCTAGACCAGCAACCAAATCCCTCACCTCATGATCAGCAAGGGCATCAACCTCATCTGTATAAACTGGTGCCTCCTCCTCAGTTGTTTTCGCCTCAGCTGAAGGATTAGACTCTCTAGGCACTACGTTCGGATATGCATCTGGCAGCCTAGGAATACCGAGATGCTCAACGAGTCCGTCTTGTGAAAATACAACTGGAACTCCTTGGATAGAGATCCTGTATGCCCCTCCATCATCTAGGCTAGCACCATTGAACTCTCTATAGAACTCATCAATAATGTCAATATAGGAGACGGTCTCCCATGATTCCTCCCGCTCATCTAAGATAGGTTCCCAACCACAATCGCTGAAGACTGTAGCAGAAATGACCCTCCCAGACAAGACTCTGGAAGTCAGAAAGCTTCACATGTCGCTCTAGTGAAAGAGTCCTTTCCCTGTCTGGACTGATACTAGTCTCAACTGAATTGCGTCGCTTACGTCCTGCCTTAGAAGAAGACATTATAATCAACCTGAAATTTACAATTAAAGAACTTATCAACACAACATTAACGATAAAAATATAATAAATAACTAATCACTAAATTATATATGAGTAGCAATTTAATAAAGTGAGACATTGTGAACAACAGAATTTTATAAAATAATACCACATTATTTAATATTAATTAGATTAATATTAATAGAAATCAAATATTTAACAAAATGTGATAAATTTCTATATTAATTTAATTATAATATAATATATATTCTCGTTAAGATTTAATAGAACTACAATATGGAATAAAAATAACGATTCACTAATATTACTAAATTTAATTATACCATTTGAATGCCTAAAATAGTTTTTGAACGGTATACAAACATGTTTGGCTCATATAGTTCAAACGTATAAAACACTGTTCGAACAGGGTACCGTTCGAACGTCTAAAACAACATTCAAACAGTTAATTAATAAACCTGTTTGGTTTGTACCGTTCGAACGCCTTACCCAGCGTTCGAATGCCCTACCCAGTGTTTGAATGCAAATTCTTAATCAATGAAATTAAAAGCATAAAATATCATTTAAGTATCCTTGCATTGTAGGAAAAAAAAAGGTAAAAAGTAAAAATCATTGATACAAATTTCTACAAAGATAACCCATAGAAAAATAAAATAAAGTATATTGGGAGACTTGTGTTGTTAAGTCATAAAAATCCGTTTGTCAGCCCATTCATGCTAGAAGGCTTTAAGGGTGGTCTCGGTGGTAGTTCTTAATCTACTTATTTCTCTTTGAATATAGGAAATCTTTGCTATAAACCTGTCTCAATGAACTCTTTATTTAAAACTGATGAATCCATTACTAATATTCCTATAGAATCTGATAACATCAACCAAGAAGATTACAGTACAATAGATATAGAAAGAAATTTACAAGATTGGACAATTCATAATGTTCCAAAAAATCAAATATATAAACATTCTACTTTTTCTTCTAAATTATCATTTCTTACTAATTATACTATTAAAACAGTAGAAAAAACTATTAGTTTAAATAATGATTATGAATCATTACAACTATTAACAATTGAAGCTATTAAACATCACAAAGAATAGAAATATTCTTTCATACATATTGGATTAGTACAAGTAACTATAAAACCACTTACTAGAAATGGATTAAACACCTCAGTATTACTCTGTCTAAGAGATGGAAGATATTATAACTTGCATAATTGATTACTTGGCATGATAGAATTAAGCTTATTCCAAGGTCCAGTCTATTTTAATTGTTATTCCAATTATTCTATTTTATTGTTCGATACTAATATCCTACATGCTTTACCGCTAAATATTAAAACAAACGGTTATCATATGATAAAAGGATCACATCCTTTACTAGTAATATATATGATCCATTATAAATTAATGAAAACAACATTAAAACCACAAGCTCTTATTACTAGTCTAAAAGGATATATTTTATTATTATAATCTAGTACACAAAATTCTAGTGTACAAATTCCTAAATAGATTAATTAGAATCAAATTACTTTCCCTAATGAATGGCAATTATAAAATATTACTTCATTACCAATACATATGATCTTATATTTTCCATTATATTTTAGTATAGTATAGTATATATGATACTATATATATGATATATAGTATAGATTACTAATATATATCATCTTACATTTTCCTTTATACTCTAGTATAGTATAATATATATGATACTAGATATATGATATATAATATAGATTACTATATATATGATACTATATATTACTAATAAATATGATAGTATATATTACTAATAGATATCATCTTACATTTTTATAGTATACTTTAGTATAGTATAATATATACTATACTATATATATGATATTTAGTATAGATTATTATATATATGATAGTATATCTTACTATATATATGAATGATAGTATATATTACTTACATATAATCTTATAGTACTTTTCATTTAATGATGAAAATAAATATATTTAAACATTAAGGTGATGTGTTCGAACGGTATTCGTGAACCGTTCAAAAGCTTTATTTGCGTTTGACCATTTGAAAAAAAACATTCGAGCGGTTTATTGCAGTGGTGAGAAAATATCCCACCAATTAATGACTGTGCATTACCATTCGAATGCTCTTTGTCATTGTTCGAACGGATTATTGCAGTGGTAGGAAAATACCTCGCCAATTAATGATTCTGGATTACCGTTCGAATGTCTTTTGTCAGAGTTCGAACGGCTTATTGCAGTGGTGGAAAAATATTCTGCCAATTAAGGTCTTCTGGATTACTGTTCGAACGACATTTTTCACTGATCAAACGACGTTGAAGAAATTTGTGCGGGTGGGAAAATTGGCGCGCTGAAATTATTTCGCGTTTGACTGCATTTTATTTACGTTCGAATGGTTAGTGAAAACTTAAAATCTTCACACATGCCGTCAATCCCTCATTTTTCTCTCATCTTTTTCTCTCTTCTCCGTTTTCTCTCCAAAATCTTACATTTTTTTCACACAATCATTCATTCTATCATCTTACAAAGAGGACTGCACACTTATTTTGTTTAAAGATATGATTTTCTTTATCATTTTACTTTTAAATCTATTATTAATTCTATTTTTTTAATATATTGTATAAGTATTTATTGGAGAAATTTATACCGTAATATAGTTATCTATTGATTTTGTAGTTTATATATATATATATATATATTTTGTATGTGTTTATTAGATTAAACACAAAATATGTTTGTTAGAGGGTTGATATTCGAAGTATATATGAGTTTGTAATGTTTTGTGAGATTGTGTCTCGTCTGAACTGGATGGTATTTGGAATCTGGATTGAGACCGTTCGAACGCGGTAATATACCATTTGAATGGAGAAACATGTTTGAACAGTATATTACCGTATTTGAACGGCTGTAAAAATTATCTTAAACTATCATATAAATATGTAATATTATAGTAAATTATATATAGTATATATATGTAAGAATTAATAATACTTAAACTCATATTAATATTTAAAATATAATAATTGTAAAAACTATCTTACAACTAACTTAAAAGGGGCTAAAATTATATTATAAAAACATAAGAATTAATAATACTTAAACTCACATTAATATTTAAAAGATAATAGTCGTAAAAACTATCCTACAACTAACTTAAAATGGGCAAAAATTATATTATAAAAACATAAGAATTAATAATACTTAAACTAATATTAATACTTAAAAGATAATAGTTGTAAAAACTATCTTACAACTAACTTAAAAGGGGCGAAAATTATATTATAAAAATGTAAAAATTATTAATACTTAAATTCATATTAATATTTAAGTATTAATTAAACTATAAGGACTAACTTAACAAATAATAAAAGATAATTAATATTAAACTATGATGACTAACTTAACAAATAATAAAATTAAATTTTAATTAATACTTAAAGTTAACTATAATGTATAATTAAGTTAATAAGTAATACCCATTATATATTTAGGATACTTAAAATAACCATGATATATATAAATACTTAAAATAGTTTGAAAATTAAAATACATAATTAAGATTTGGGGATTCTCTTATCTTCTATTCTCGTATCATCTTGTATTCTCGTATTTTTTATTACTGTTGTGTTTTAATATTTTATCTTCTACTTGGCATTGAAATAAACCTTAGACCTATTTGAGAGTTATCAATCATGTTGAACGGTTGATTGATAACTCTTGAATTGTCCAAAGTGGACAGTTTGGGATTGTAAGATCATTCTCACAAACTATCAAACTATATATGTTGCATCCGACATTATGATTTTGGTAGAGTCATCCCTTATTGTACTCTGGATATGCAATTTCGGTGAAGGTGCATCGATGTATTACTCGTCGGTGTACATGATCAAACGAACATATTTGGAGAACTATGGGGATATGTTACTAAAATTTTGTTGGATGTGACAGATAATAGTTGGTAGGTTGACGATTATGATCTTACAATCTCGAATGGAATAGGACCAACTACTAGGTGAAATGAAGAAATTCCACAATATGTTAGATAATTGATTGTTTGTTGATGCACGTGACTGTTTGCAATAGGATATTAGATATGGATAAGAGTTGGATGCGAGTTAGAGATTGATTGGGTAAGGATTACAATATATACCCTGAAGGAGTTAAGAAAGCTATAGAGTTCGCATTCTGTACAATTGGCAGTGACGGTTGTATTAGGTGCCCATGCCAATTTTGCAAGAATTTGTGTTCTCATAAGATAGAGTTGATGAGAGAGCATCTGTTTGTCAAAGGTATTGACTAAGGTTATACCGATTAGGTCCTACATGGAGAACCGTATCCAACGTCATTCGAACTTCGAGATGAAGAAGAAGAATTGATGAAGATGTACATCTTGAGGTTGTTGGTTACAATCCCGAAGAGGATATAGATTTAATCCATTTAGAAACATGAGTACTAGTCATAGAACTTGGCCATGAGTACTTATGTCATTCAATCTACCACCGTGGAAGTGTATGAAAGATCTATATTTCATGATAAGTTTGCTCATTTCAGGTCCGAGATCACCAGGAAATAATATAAACATACACTTGCAGCCACTAATAACAGAATTGAAAGATTTGTGAGAAAATGGGGTCTTAACATTTGATTCATCAATAGACAAGTCGTTCAAGATGCATGTTGTAGTGTTATGAACAATAAATGATTTTTTCGCTTATGAAAATTTGTCAGATTGGAGCACTGAGGGGAAATTAGCATGTCCGACTTATAACAAACATACCAATTTGAATAGCTTACATATGGGAGGAAATTATGCTTCATGGGTCATCGTCGATTTTTACCTATGACTATAGATGGCGTGGAAATGGTAGGATGTTTGATGGCACTGTTGAATGAGGGCACCCTCCACCATTCTTCTTTGGTGAAAATGTTATTGCACAGTTTGTGGATGTTGGAAGTAATAATTTTGGTAAAAAACAATGAAAGAGAAAAAGAAGTGCGAATGAGTTAAATTGAACAAAAAAAAAGTATATTTTTTGAACTCTCCTACTGGTCGACGTTAAAATTGCGGCATAGTCTCGACGTTATGCATATTAAAAAATATATATGCGACTCCGTGTTAGGAACGTTGATGTCAATTGAAGGTAAAACGAAAGATAATATAAACTCACAGAAAGATCTAAAGCATTGGGAATTAGACTTGAAATGCACTTGCAATAAAGTGGTTCATCTGTTTACATGTCAATTGGGTGATATACTTTGTCAAGAAACGAAAGGGCTACATTTTGTGAGTGATTGCTTAAAATTAAATTACCGGACGGGTATGCTTCAAATTTAACAAGGTGTGTGCAAACAAATGATTGGAAAATTACTAGACTAAAAAGTCATGATTGTTATGTATTTTTACAGTGTATTTTGCCTGATGGTATCTACGGATTCTTGACCAGAGATGTGCGGGTTGCATTAATTGAGGTGGGCGCATTTTTTAAAAATTTATGTACTAGAACGTTGAATGTAGAAGTTTTGGATCGTATGGAACGAGAAATTACAGTTATATTGCGTAAGTTGGAGAGTATTTACCCACCGTCATTCTTTGACATCATGGTTCACTTAGCCATTCATTTGCCACATGAGCTCGACTTGCAGAACCAGTCTAGTATAGATGGATGTATCCTATTGAATGGTTTCTTAGAAAGTTGAAACGCACAATGGGTAATAAGGCCCGTCCAAAATGATCAATTACAGAAACATATATTGATGATGAGTGGCATACATTCTGTTCCAAATACTTCCACGGCATTGACACAAGGTTTGATCGGCCGGAAATAAACTTTGATGTTGACCAAGCAAGACAACGGAACGGATTTTCTGTATTTTCCCAACAAGTACACCCACTTGGTGTTCAGCGTGGTTATGATTTGTGTACAAGGGAGTTCGAGAAAGCTTAGTGGTACATGCTAAATAATTGCCCAGAGATAGAAAGCCACTTGAAGTAAGTTCAAATTAATTCTTAATTAATAATTGAATTTACTTATTAAACAATTATACGAATATACTTATTGTTGGTAATTTTTAATTTCAGTGATCATATTAACGTGCTAAATGAACTAAGAGTAAATGATATAGACCAAAGACATGAACAAGAGTTCTCGAAATGGTTCGAACAACGGGTAATGATATTAATACAGATGCAATTTTGCACTAACATATTTAAAATAAAAAGGATTGTTAATGCTTGAGTGTTTATACTTTATTTAATATGTAGATTGTACAAATGCATGCGAGTAATCCGAACGATTTATCAGACAAACTATATGCACTAGCACGTGACCCCTGGAGATGCGTTGCTCGATATGCTGCATGTATTTCTCAAGGAAGTAGGTATTACACAATTGATTGAGAACTTTATAGGAAAATACAAAATAGTAGTATCCTTATAGAAGGGAGTTATAATGGAGATAATGTTGATTTCTATGGAATTATTGTAAATATAATTGGAATGAGATATGTGGGAGAACTTGTGGTTTATATATTTAAGTATGATTGGTGGGATTTAAATAATCCTTGAAGGGAAAAATGTCAAAATGAATATTTTCTGAGTATTAATACATCAAAAAAATGGTATGAAGATTATCTTTTTATTTTAGCTTCCCAAGCATCTCAAATATTCTATTTAGACGATCCTTAGTTAGGAAATCAATGGCAAGCAATACAAAAGTTTTCTCCTAAAAATACTTATGACGTTATCCCTGAGGCGGAGGGACAAGATGAAAAAGAAGATGATCCATCTACTCAAGAAGCATATCAAGAGAGTCAACATGCCTTTAACTTATTTGTGGATTTGAGCCAGTATGAGATGATCCCATTACATAGGGAAGAAATTGAGGCTGAAATAGTTGAGGCGACAGTTGATCAAAGTGTTGACTCATCTGAAGTATCTATAGATGATGAGAGCGAATCTATAGATGAAACTGATACAAATGATTGATCAGTTTTGTGTTCACATTATACAGTATCTCGCAATTATGTCACCAAAGACGAAGGAAGTTCGCATCTCATCTTCACCTATTCCTAACTCTCCGTCTGACTCACCATTAGAGACTGACTCTACGAAACAAGGTAAATAGTTAATACTCATTTTTTTCAATTATGATATATAAAAATTGATACAAGGTAAATAACTAATATTATTTTATAGAGATAACAGTATAATCCCATCACGGACGAGGCAATACTAGAAGTGTGACGTTGGAGAAATATCGTAAAGTATGTAAGATTAAGATTAACATTCCTGATGAACATACCGGAGGCGAGGGACAATAAGCAGTTTGGCTTGCATAGCATGTGGGTACTTTTACACGAACTTATGCACCTTTGGCTACGAGTTCATGGCATAAAGTCTCGCAAGATGTGAAAGAGCTTATAAAGACGCGTTGTTTGGTACGTAATATTTAAATAATAAATTTACATTAATATTATTTAATATTCTAAATGATAATATCTTTGTGTATATAATTTTTCAATGATAACTTCGAACTAAATTTTGGTTTGAGATATGAGTGTAGGACTGTCGAAAAGATGATATATACTGCATTCCACAAGTATAAGGTTAGGTATCACTAGCATTATAAGAAGTACGAGAACAAGAAAGATGCACGCCAGCATCCTTTTCAGGATGTCCAACCTGAATAATGGAGAAAACTTTGCGACATATTTGAGAATTCATCATATAAGGTAAATTAAATAAATTCTTTATGTGTCATATTTGTAATTTTCACTTACTAACTTTTACAACTTCTATGTAGGAGCGAGGTTCTATAAACAAAACAAATAGATCGAAGTTAAAGATTTATCATCATGAAGGCTCAAGATCTTTCCATCACCTCTCTCAGAAATTGGTAATGTATTTTTTTTATTTTTTTTATTTTATATAGTTTGTTTTTAATATAGACTTTATATCTTAACAATATCTCTTGTAAAAAGAGTCAGACACCAATTATGATCTACCAAAATTATATACTGCATCACATACTAATAGTAATGGAGAGTGGACTCATCTCGATACTCATGAGAATTATGTAAGTATTATAATTTCTTTTAATTAACCATATTTAAATTATTATGTCAATATTAATTTTATATGTTGTGTGTAGAATAAAATGGTTGCCTTCCGTGCTGAAGCTGCATCAGATCATAATTCATCAACAAGTGATGTTGAAATTTTTACACAAATTCTGGGTCAACATTCGGGCTACTTGAGGGGTTTAGGTCGCTGTGTAAAGCTTTCAGGCTTTTCATCAACGTCAAGTACTACTGTCATTGCGTTAGAGAATACAAATTCTAGGATCGAAGAATTGATGACAAAACAACAGGAGTTAGATGCTCAATTGACGAAACAAGCAAACATGGAAATGCGCATAAAATAGCAAGAAGATCAACAAAGAGAAATACAACTCCAAATGCAAGAATAACAAAGACAGATGCAGCTTCAAATGCAGATACTTATGCAACAATTCAGGCCTCCAAACAATTGATTTTCATTAGAAGTGTTTTTGTATATTGAACAATTATATATCATATACTAATAATTTTATTAGTATTATTAGTATTTTATTTATTTAGTTCTGACTTATTATATTAGTTTTATTTATATTAAACAATTTGTAATGTATTTTTGAAATATAAATATCTATTTAGTTTTAAATTAGTATTGTCCAAGAAAATAATAACCGTTCAAACTCTCATCAAACATTCGAACAAATATAAATCGGACACAACCGTTCGAGCATCGCAAGTTAGAGTTTGAACGGTAAAAAATTGCACGCCGTTTGAACGCGTTCGAACAGGCAATTCACTATTTGTGTTCGATCATCAATTGTTTTATTCAAACGTTTCTTCATGTGTATTTGGTCGAATGAACTGGTATCGATCGACCGGCCATGAAATACCCGTTCGAACAGTTCCTCATTGTTCGAATGTTATTTACTACATTCGAACGAATTTCCAAGATGAATTTAAATCGTCCCCAAAAAAAATCCGTTCTAACGCGATCAAATGGTCTAGCTTAATTTCGTCCCAAAAGATATTTTTTGAGACGAATATGTGATTTTCGTCCCAAATACCTTATTTGTTGTACTGATTTATTAGACTAATTGTACGAGTGCTAGCTTAATTACCAATTAAATCCTTAATTTAATTGACTATATGAATTAAATTTCCTCTAATCACAGGTATCATTGAAATGTTGATCAACTTCCTGCATATTGTATATATAATATGCAGCCACCGGCTTTTTAGTGTTATTTGGGGGAAAATGTAATTGACCCATTTGTTTCTTTTTTCTTATTTTTGATTGTTAGCGTCTTGACATGCATGCATGGCATGGATATTTTATATATATATATATATATATATATATAGTTGTAAGGAAAGAGCTAGAGCTATTAGTACTTGAAGGAACATATATAACATGCTGAATTTACAGATATAATTAATATATAATACACTGGAACTTTGATCGATTTTCTAATTTTTCCTCATTCTTTAAGCAAGTAGAAAGCTTTCTCAATCGTACGTACTCATAAAATAAATTTACATGAAGAAGATCATGATCATAACATTTCTAGATCAAATAACACAAGTTAATTCAAAAGAAGAAATTATGTCCTATCTCCTCGAATATCTGAAGTATCTCGAAGAAATCCCAACAGCGCGGCCATGAAAGAAAAATCAGAGGATAAGCAGGATTTCTCCATTGGACTTAGCATCAAAAGTTTGCGAAATGATTCTGCGAAGGATGATGCTCAATTTGCAAATCCGTGGTTGTTTGGCACGAGATCATATCTTCACTCATCAAGCTCCTGCATGCATGCATGCATGCGCAGGTACAGAAAATTAAGAGATCATAATGTAAGAGAAAATGTAGAAGAAAGATTAGTTAAAGTGCACCTTAAGTATTAATTATGCCATCACGAACGAGTAAATATTGTAACATTGTTTAGAATATAATACAAATAATTAAATTTACCTATTTTTATCAGTTTAAACTTTTGAGACAAATGGTACTAATCATTTTACATGGTATCAGAATATAAGAGGTCCTGAGCCCGAATTGATCTGATTGATCTACATTTTACTTCATTTAATTAAATATTTTATGTGTTGATTAGCATACTTATTAAGATAGCCGGAGTGTTAAGAATATAATATAAATAATTAAATCTACATATTTCCATCACCTTAATCTTTTGGAACAAGTAGTACTGATTTCACACATGACTTGATTTAAAAAGCACCAAGAAATATTCCCGGCTGATCAAATGATGATATATCATATCACAAAATCAGTCACTGCCCCCTTCATTAATATTATATATATTGAAAAACTATAGTCTATATACCAATTAATATTCTTTTGATCATTAAGACAAGTAGACAAAGAATAGTTTATAAAAATTTAAATTTTCTTATCTTTAGAATTGTTTACTCTTTGAAACATAATAAAGAAATTAAGTATTCATCATGTATTAATTATATATATTTCAAACTAATTGAGAATAGAATATATATATTCATTAAATTAATTGGGGTGTTCGACGTCGTTTGATCTTACGTACTCTCGAGGTCGAGATGCCCAAAGGGAACTAAGGGCTCGAAGTCTGCCATAGTACTCTGCAATTACAAGAAAACACCGGGCTGCCTGTCGGACAGTCAATATGTGACGCAATTGATGAAGGGTTTGCTGTCTCAAATTATCAGCCTGCAGATCAGTTTTCAAAAAAGAATGAACAAATAATTATTAGCTACGAGTTCATCGATACATTATATATATGAATTATGATTAATATGCATGAATATCCAAGCAAACAAAATCCAACATTAACACCTATATATACATATTATATTATAATGCACAGTACACATTAAACGACAACCAACGTAAGGCCTGTAGATCAGTACGTGAAATGTTAGTGGGGCTAGTCATATATGCAAGGGCACATATATAGACATGATCATGATGATAAACTATACATGCATAAGAATTTCAAATGAGGTTGAAACTGATCATGAATGCGTCTGAATTATCTGATCTGGATTTGGACTATTCCCTTTTTTTATATATATAAATAGAAATTTTATAATATTTTTTGTTAATTAATTAATATTGATAAAGATAACCCACATGCATGGATCATTATTTCTAAAGTTTTGTTGATAGGTCTGGCCGCTAGGGTTTTTATTTCAACGGGCATCACTTTCAGACCAACTTTTGATAGAAACATCCTTTATACAATAAGATGAAAATACCACATCAAAACCCTAGCAGTCAACATCTTGCAGATGAACTTCTTATACTTCCTATGGAAGAAGTTGTAGAAAATCCACCACATTATATACATGGCAGATCACATGTATAAGTACTACTGGAATTTAGATCATGATCATTAACCCTGAATTACAAATTTACAATACATATATAAATATATATATATATATATATATATATATATGTGTGTGTGTAGGTCATGAGGTGTAATTAACTTGGGAAGTTTGAATCGCGACAAAACAATTCTAGCTAGCTAGGATCGATCGAGACAAACAAGCTGCATGCTAGCTACGTATAATATATAATATATAATATATATGAACTTGAATATTTGAACAACGTAGTTAACCAACCAAATTAGCTTCAGGCACAAAAACAGCTGGGAATAATTATATAGATGTACGATTTAAGCAAAAGAGTAATGATACCCGGCCACACAACACATTTCACAATACATGTTGCAAAGCTAGCAGCTAAGCTAGATCGAGTACTTGCCATCTCCATGGATCATGTCCATCGATCCATCGTGGGCATGCAAGCAGATGTTAGCCAGGCCGTGAGATCTAATTAATACCTTAATTTTTCTCTTCTTATATAATTAGGGGCCGATATGTATTAATGAGGCAATCAAGAGGGTTTAGGGTTAATGGAGGTGGGCGGGTACTACTGCAGCTGCTAGCTAGGAAGATTGATGAGTAGTAATATCGGATCTGTTTTGAGATGGGATTAATCATACTACAAGAAAAATAAGTATTTATAATGAGTTATTTGCGACGAAAATGAGTATGAAATAATTACAAGTACTTTAGTCCATGATACCCACGCAGCATCTACAATTTGAATATTTGCTGGCCACTATATATATAACTAAAGAAATTAGCTAGCTAGCTATATATACTAGGACTTTGATCATCAAAGTTTTTGAAGGTTTGAGAACTAGTTAGTATACGTACGTACCTAAACCGGGCTTATTTTCAACCTGGCCGCGCGGGCAGTGCATGGGCAGTACCAGGTCTAGCTATATACGTATGAAATCATTTTCAGAGCCTCAACTAATTGTGAACAAAAAAAAGTATATCTTTTTCTACAGCTTGCATGCATATATATTGGCACGTATATATATATATATATATATATATATATATATAAGAAATAGATCCTCGTGAAGAAATAAATTAGTCAACAATAATAATGATCGAGCTGGTTTAATTATTAATAATTAATTACCTGCCGGATGAAGCCTTCAAGATTGGCAAGCTTGCCCAAGGCAACAGCCATCTGCTGCATGCCGTCGATGACCGGCCCGGCCGCAATGGTGTCGATCAGAGACTGCTGGAGCTGTTCCTGGCCCTGGGAGAGAGCCTCCTCAGCCTGTTGTGTGGAATGTTGCAGCCGGGAAATTCCCATCACTTGCTGATCTGTTAGTGGGTCTAACTGACCTATCAACATCTGATTAACACCCCAAAAAAGGTTTAAAAAATTATATAAATATAAATCTATTTTTTTAATTAATTATATATATAGTATATAGCACATGAATTAATTAAAAGTATGGACTGAAAATAGAAAATTAAAAAATATATATATAAACCGTGATGAGTTCAGAGGGCCTGAAACCGCCTATCCAGAGGAAGCAACGCTCAGCTGGAGACATCCACTGGCCAGTAATGAGGTGAAATACATCAGATTTGGCAGCCGCTCCCTTGAGCTCGAAAATCTCATCGTAATGACAAACATATCCGTCAACTATTATTCTAAGATCACCGTCTGGCAAATGTGCATGCAGCCCCGTCCGAAGCTCTGCCATGAGCCGGTGGTCGTCCTCTATCCATCTTGCATATTCCATGTCAAATATTGCAGCTCCTACAATATCATATATATATATATATATATATATATATATATATATACAGATTGTTTCTCGCAAATGGGTTACCCTTGATCATCCTCTTCGATCCACTTATAATATTTACTCAACATGTAGTACTAGGATACAATTATATTGTGAAGTGATCATGGATTGAAATATACATCATTCACGTGTTATAATTTCATTTTTAAAATTTTATCTTTTCAATCAAATTATGTCATATGAATTGTACGTGTGCGGTGTAAAAATTTTCAAATAGAATTATTATTCTGTCCTCATTTTTTATTTCCTAAATCTAACAGTTTTCATGTGGACAAACGTACTACAAAAGACATGTACATGTATACACACATAATAATGTTGGAAAAGTAGTACCGGCAGCTTTTAGAATATATTTACATTTTCCTAAGAGAAAATATGTTTCAAATTATTGTTGTTGACTATTTGTAGTATCGATTGGTTTAGGTTTGACTGTTAAGATCAATATAAATATATAAATAAATAAAAACCGATTTAATCTTGACGATTATGGCTTGACAAAAGATTTAGGGAAACAAAATTTAGCAAAATGGTGTCTTTACACGCACTCCTTTTTACCTAATTATCACTAGCCACCACATGGTGTGATCTTCTTTACAATATATATATATATACACACACACACACATACATACGACCAAGGGCATTGCTTCTTGGGATATTCCATTAATTTAATATAAAATACATTGATCATAAGATAATTAATGTATCTTTAAGAAAACTCACCAGAGCTTAGATTTCCACAACCAGCCAAGAATAGCCCCCCCTATAATTATAGTCAGACAGCCCAAAATAATAAGTTTATTTAATATTAATTAATCTGTCCATAATTTGAAACACTAATTCTTTTTTTTTTTTTTTAAAAACAAAAGAATATTTTTCAATTATTTGTAAAATATTGTAACAAATTAATTAAAGCAAGTATGCATGAACCTGTGCGCGCGCTCTTTGTAGGTCTTGTTCAATCTGAGTAAGCTTTATTCTACTTGACTCTAGCTGTTGTACATAAGCCTGGAGAGAGAGAGAGAGAGAGAGAGAGAGAGAGAGAGAGAGTTATCAGATTCTAACGTTTGAACCCCAAAGTTGAAGAAGAAGAAGAAGTATGTTACCCTTATGATTACCTTTTTCCTGAGGCGGCTTTTCCTTGCAGCTTCTCTGTTTTGAGCTAAACGTCTCAATGTCTGAAAGCATTAATGCTCAAGATTTCAGCTCAAAACGTCAATGCCATAGAATATTAAAGTTTTGAAATTTTTTTTAAAAAGAAAAATATATATCAAGGAAAAACTTTTTAGTGTATTGATGGAGGACCTTAGCATCAAGTTGTTTCTCAGAAGTTGAACCGTCTCCATTCCTCTGCAATGAAAAACCAAAAATATAGAAAAATATTAAATAAGAAAAGATCATATAATATGACAGATGATCATTTTTTAAGGAAAATTAATTGTTAGAGCAGAGATGATATCAAGACTGTGGAAAGTGACTGAAATAGATATTTTATTATTGTTATTTTAGTCTTTAAGCATAGGAGAGCTCACAGAATTTCTTGGAAGCATTTCTGATTTCTGATACAGATTTGAGCACTGGCCTTGAGGCAGGTAATCATCAACATAATAAGGATAGCAGAAGACATCATTATCTGCCATTTTTGTGTTTGGTGTTTTTTTGTGGTTTGTTCTAATCCCAAAACAGATGTAAGGCTAAAAGCAAGAAGGTTTTTCAGATTGCTGTGATTTGGTTCCTATTTCCCAAACAGATCCAGGGATTAAAACAAGAAGTTTTTGGTTTGAGTTAAAGGGGTTGAGTGAAGTGTGTCACTATTATAATGAGAAAAGAGTGGTAACTACTGTGAAGATTCTCTCTTTTCTTTTTTCTGTCCACAGTACTCTCTCTCTCTCTCTTCATGTCAGGCATTCTTCAGAAAATCATTCAGAAATCAGGGAAACTCTGCACTTCTTTGATTTTCTGAGAGTTGTTGGGATCTGTGCTGTTTTATATGAAGATACGCCGAGAGGGGGAAAGAGAGAGAGAGAGAGATCAAAACAGACATAATAACAATAAAGGTACGACCCTTTTCCAGAGTTTTGGGATATGGGATAAAGAGAGAACTGCAAGATTAACAGTTAAACTCAACAGGTTAAGAACCTTTTCTAGGGATGCTTTGACAGCTGATTGATTCTGCGATGGTCCTGTTCTTGATATATCATTTGACATCTCTTGGTTTAGTTGTTGTTGCTGTTGCTGTTGAAGCTGTAGATGCTTCTGATCAAAAGCCTGCTGATCTGAGGAATTAGATGCCTTTCTACTGATGGGAGATTCTGGTTCGAACTGGGCCTCAGCTTTGCTTGAAAGTGTGTTCACTGCTGAACCTGAATCGGTACTCTCACCGCCTGATTTTGAACTTCCCTGTTGTAAGAAACGCACCAAAAAAGAAATTTCTCACATGGGAATCGAGCCCAGAAAGAAGCATAGTCCCCACAACAGACTCACTTGCAGACAGGCCTGTATCTAAGAATCCATCCCCAAACAACACATAATCAACTTAAAAAAATAAGTTTTCAAACGAGAATTTGAAAACTGTATCATGAAAGTGAAATGTTCAAATGGTCTATGGGGATGTTCTGCTGTGGTTGAACTTTTAAGCATGTTTATCTAGAATTCATACGACAATTGATGGTCAAAGACGGAGAAAGTAGACTATTACTCTTGGGGTGGTCTGGAATCTCATTGGCCATGAAGGGAACATTTCCAGCGTGGCTGCAGGCCTGCCTGTAAATAAAGCTGCAAGAATCACAAAAGCCAAATCTTCAGAGGATCACCAAAATTAAAAGGGTCCAAAGACTTCAAAGTTCCAAAAGGTAGAGGAACCTAATCCCCCCCTCTTTTTTCTGCAGTTATGGAGTCAGTAAATCATGCTGGGGAGGTCAGGTTTCTAAGTTTGCAGCCTCACGCCACCCCAGTCTCTTCTCTAGGAATCATTACAGTATTGGAAATGGTAAACCCCCCTACTCTCTCTGCCTGCCTTCTGTAGACATATTCAAACCTCACTTTCTAGTCTCTATGCTTTTAGGAGTTGGTTATTGCCGTCATGCGTCACAAAAGGAGAAATGATAGGTAGATAGATAGAGAGAGAGAAGCATACGTGCTTTAGCTTCATCATTTCTTATCTTAACTCCTTGCAGCACAATTGCTTCTTCTAGCCCTCCAAAATCGAAAGCAGATCCTTCTTGATTGCTAAACCAAGAAAACAGACATGAGCAGAGAAGCAAACAAAGCCAAATCAAGTTTTTACTGAGAAAAGAAGGGATTCCGTTTAGGATTTTGCATTACTAAATAAGATTTTGATGGAAAACAATGAAGAAAATTGCCATCATACATGAAACTTGTGGAAGGAGCATTAAATCCATGAAAAACTGCATAAGGGACATGGTGATTTGAAGGTCCTGAGTCTGATAAACCAGTCTCCCCAACTCTATGGCTCGCCATGCAGGACCACCTCAGACTATTTTCATTTGGAAGGAACTGAAAGGGAACATGTTGCAGAAACAAATACCATAAGAAAAACAATAAAGATCAGGACTTGGAGAAATATTCCCAATCTTTCATTTCTGTTTTACCTCAGTTTTGTGGAAGTTCAAAGAAGAATTATTATGTGCAGCAAAAGCCAGCTGAGAGATAGAGAGGGAGAGAGAGCTAGAGAGAGATAGAGGAAGAGAGAGCAGCAAAGGATCAAAGATATCTTGTCAAAGTATATTTAAGTAGCCACAAGAGGGTCCAGTCTTTTTCTGAGATGATCTCTCTCTCTCTCTCTCTCTTTTAACCTTTTGATCTTTCATGCTGGGTGTCTCCATCTGTTTCTTTCCTCCTCTGTGAAGAAACCTGAGTGATTAGTCTGTTTAGGCTACTTTATCATCCCAATGGTCATAAATATTTATGAGACTTTGAAACTCATCCCCACCGTACAGAAAATCTTGTCCTTAGCACTTAGCAGCCTCTCAGGTCCTCCCAAAGAAAAATTATTATTATTTTTTATTTTTTTTGTAAGCAAGGTGATATTAAAGCTACATTAAAAATATTCAGCATTGATCATAATCTAATTATATTACACAGGTGGACCTGGGGAAATTCAGTAAACTTGGTGGGATTAGGATTAGGGGAACATTTCCAAGGGCCTGCGTAGAAGCTGCCCATTGCGCCACATTGTGCGCACATCGGTTCTTTGTCCGATGAATTTTTACCATAGACCAGTGTTCAAAGCACTCAAGGTTGTGCTTTATGTCATTGATATATAGTAGCTTGCATGGTCCAATCCGCCAAAGAAAAATTATTAGCTGAAATATGAATGAAATTATGTAATTAAAATTGTTTACATAAATATAAAATTAATTTTAATAAAATAGACATAATGTATCAGGACAAAAGTGACACATGTCTGTATACTTGATAATTAATTCCTCTTGGTGTGAAAATAAAAATGGAAACAAAACAAAGGGTGGGGTCTTTGGCAGGAACCCACGAGAATCACTGACTCCTACTCCACTCTCTCTCTCTTCCAACCGCCTGTGTTTTGTGATTGGTTCCTTTACAGGGCTCTTCAGGGCCTCAAGCACTTGCAGAAGAAAAATAAACTTTCCAAATAAAAGTACAATAAATCCAACATTGAATAGGAGATAGAGACAAGGTTCTCTTACACAAAAGATGGTAAAAGAAGAGCAAGCAAAAAGCTCTAAAGATGTTTTCAAGATCTTTTCACACCCCAAAGAGGGATATTGAGTTTACTTTTGACAACAACTATATATATATAATATATATATATATATAGAGAGAGAGAGAGAGAGAGAGAGAGAGGGGGGGGGTATTTTATTTTTATTTGAAGCTTCTGCTCATACCATTTCAACCATAACAATAGAATAATCATCCACAAGCAAAAAACTCCACTTTTTATAATATAATCCTTGCTATTGATCAGATGTATTTTATTGGAATTATCCCTTTTGTTGATGGGTCAACATCCATTTCCTGTCATCACCTAATACCAAGCCATATTACGATTCCTTTCCGTTTGTAGAAGTTTTGGCATCCCTGTAGAGCTTGCCTGAAGCTGCTGCAGTTTCTTCATGCCAGACTACTGTTTTCATCTTTTTCCTTGTTATGCTCGAGTTGATTCTGCATCAGGCCTCGTTTCGATTCTTTTCCATGTCCTAAAACAATGTTTCCTTTCATGAGAAACCTGATTAATTACTGATCATTTAAATTGCATCTTTTTTTTTTTTTTTGTTAAAAACTCTTACTTCAAGTCTCGTTTGTTTTCACAGCTCAACTCATCTCATTAATCATTTCAACTTTCTCAAATTTTCATATAAAATAAAATAAATAATTCAATTTTTTCAAATTTCAAAACAAAAATAATATTAAAAAAAATATATTCTAAATATTTTATTCAACTTTCATCTCAGTTCATTTTATCTCATCTACGAAAACAAACGAGATAAAATTTATTTAAAAATTAAAGGGTATAGAAAGTGATGGATAGATTAACTATATTATTTCCAGACTTAGTCATATATTTTACATATCCATGGCCAGCATTATTGAGGAATATATATATATATATATATAGAGAGAGAGAGAGAGAGAGAGAGAGAGAGAGAGAGAATTTAAACTAATGGGAATCATTTTTTCTCATATTAATAGGTTGGATGGAAATATTTTATGTTGTGCTCATCTACTACCTTTGTAGGTAATATGCCTCCTACCAATTATTCTTTTTATGATGAATGATTGGCCTAAAAAAAGTGTTTGTTTCAAATAGAGAAGTGTTCATGGATTAGGTTTAAATTGTTTTATTTTTGTTTCTAGGTGCTGCCACTTTTGTTCCCAATAAACCTTACAGCATGTTCTTGTTATGGAAGGATATGCTGAGGAGCCTTAGATTTCTGTATCCATGGAGTTCCTTCCCTACTCTATCTGAAGAAAGGTGATTGGTCAGGATCAAATCCAAGAATTTATTATTATTATTATTAAGATTTTGATTAAACTGGATTAAGTCATTGCTTGTCCTCTAAGGAAGGAACTAAAGCTTATAATATTACTTGTTTACCTGTTTTACACTTGCTTTAATCTAGAGCAACTTGAATTTTATGATTAATTTACATCAATCCCACTTTTGGGTATCCAAGTTTTTTTAGAGTGCCATCATGTCAGCTCCTAATAAAGGTAAATGGAAATTGGAAATTTGAGCTGAAATGCCATGAAGAGAAGCTAGGATTGAAGATAAATCACGGTGTTGACCTTTTACCTATAAGAAAGATCTTGGTGGCCAATGATTAGCAATAGACCCCAGATGGTAGTGAGAAATTATGATAAGTCAAGAATGAAAAAAAAAAAAAAAGAAAAAAAAACGTAAATATCTAGACAAAGCAGTCCAACTGTCAAATCTACATCCAAATCACTCACAAAATTTTCAGCTAGTAATGAATGCAGATCAGTCAATTCCTAGAAATTGAGTCATTCCTGAATTATTCACGTTTGATTAGGTTGGTTAAATGGTGAAGTTGCTGACTCAGAGCAGCCTAAAATCAACAAATCAGTCACGGGGTGGTGCAACAATTCCTACTAATATATGGGATCGAAATGATAATGGGCGAGATGAGTCATGACATTTTCCATGGAGAGAGGCCAGCTAAGCATGATAGGAATACAATTTGCAGAAAGCAGCAAAATTGAAAACTGGGAAGAGCATACCATATGTAACTATTTTTTACTTAAAATGATATTTATAATTATAAAGTGCGTAAATACTGTATAATCTCTTTAAAAAAGGGAGTAAATACAATACTTACATAAAAAATAATAATTTTTTAATACTCTTTTTCAAAATGATTACGCGGCACTTGCCCTCTACCACTATATCTAACGTTAGTTTTTACTTATTGTTGCCAGAATTTCAATTGTATCACCGGATGAATTGGTGCTTCGGATCATCACAAACTAAAAAAAAAAAAAAGACGGTATCTCAATTTTATTATTTTTCTTCGATATTTAACTTCATAATTTGCAGTTGGTGTTCGTGTGGTAATGCATGTTCAAGCCCTGCCTACCATTTTGAATAGTGCAATGCATCTACACTATGTTTTTCTGAGGAAGAGAACGGATTATTATAAAATAAAACACGAATATACTTCTTTCCATCGCATGAGGTGGGTTATGTGCTTACTGCTGCTGCTGCCTGCTGGTGATGTATTAAACAAGTATAGTTTCTTAGTGGGGTTGGTTTCAGTATTTGATTTCTCTTAACTACTATGTCTTGTACCTAAGCACCACTTACAAATGAAAAACTCAAGACATCTGTAGACCCTTTTTTAGTCAGATTCATCGAACCGTTTATCTATTCACCAAAACCGATCTTGTCCGTCCAATCTCTAACAGAATATACCCAGTGATTTTTCCAAAACTCATATATTTTCTGCACCTATTCTCATTCATCAAGCCTTAAGCATTGCTGTTCCTAGACCCCACAACAGCTACTACCCAGATTTCCTGCAGTTTAGCTTCCAAAAGTCCTGCAACTTCAATTATGGTTTCAAGCTATCAATAAGGGCACTCGAGGTTCAATCTTTTCTTAAAAAATAGCTAATAAACCTTTTCCTTTATCATAACTGGCCAGCATTCCCCTAAATTTTGCTACCAGATTACCTTAGAAAAACCATGTCAAGGCAGATTCTACAGCTCCACCATTGTTACTCATCTTCTGAACAGGCATAACTTTCTAGCAAGGTATCACACTGGACTTTTCAGTAGCAACTTATGGGACTACACTAAGTTGAATTATAAAAATTTCCTGGAAAAAAATACATGATAAATTTCTCAAAAAAAGTTGCTATCAAAATGAAATTGGAAATGAGGGGAAAAATAAGTTAATATGAAGGCATAGCATAGAAGTATCTTAGTCAAGCAACTTTTAGAATAATGCATACTAGTTGTATTGGTGAGAGCATAACAAATTTTAACTAATGTAAATGGATGAATGTAAATTCGAATCACCAAATACAAACAAGTCATGTCGAAAGTATGGAGAATTAATAAATATATTCTCACCATCATCTTCATCATCCCAATTTGACACATTAATAAATATGTTTTCACCTACTAGTTAAGACGAGCAAGACAAGAATCATAAATCCAAACTCATTTCAGTTATTTCCTGGTCCAAGCATCAATTGTGGCTCTCACTCTCCCAGACAAACTTGCATCTTAGGTATACATGTAAATATAAAGTAGAGTTTCTCTATTCATGTAGGTATACATGTAATTTTTGTCAGCTGGTCTTGGTAGGGTTTAAGAGCCACCATCCACACAATGTTGTCCTAAATTATCAACTATGTTCACCTTTGAATGAAATATCAAGTTGCTGCTTTGGTAAAAGTGTTCTTTTTGTTTTCCAACAAGCAACAATTCTTTGGAGGCTGAGCAGCTGACTAGCAATCTTGATCTCAGCATGCCATAAAAGATCAAGGCCCTAAGAATTGATTGGTCATCTTGGCCATTGCCATGAGTTTGGGTGATTTATGTACGCATTCAACAAATCCTGAACCTAGAACCTCACTCTCTCCACTCCATTCTCATGAGTTAAGTACCATTGAGGTAAAGCAACATAGGACCTCAAACAAGGCTGCAGCAAACTTAGAATTGAGGAAAACCTCTTCAGGAACTGCGACATAGCAACCCCCCCCCCCCCCCCCCAAAAAAAAAAAAAAAAAAAAAAAAAAAAAACAGTGCAATTGAGAGATTTGATGGCCAATGTAAAACAATGAATCTTTGCCATGGCAAGACACCATACGAAGTGTTTGTGTAAACATATCAATGGCCCATTTCAATTGCCCTGGCTAGTTTTAGTTCACTCAATTTTTTATCGGCAGTACGTGAACAAATTCCCGACTAGTCCCGAGGGTGCACAGGCCCTCCTCGACAAGGAATTTTCCACAAGTGCACTTCGGAATTCAAAGAAAAATTGTACCAGTCCAATGGCCCATAGAAATTATTTGCAGCCAATGGGATTCGAACTTTAAACCTGGAGGGAGCAGCATATCACCAAAATCAAGGCCCTCGCCACTTGAACCAACCCCTTCGGGTTTCATTCGTATTTTTTATAATGCAATTTTTAGCTTTTGCCTATTGAAAAATGAACAGAAAGCGCGCCTCAGCTGCACTTTAGTCATGGTACTTGGCTTTAGTATCAGGGGCAGTACACTCTTACAGCTTCTCACTTCATGCATTAAGCACGTCTAGACTTTTAACACCACCCCTCAGTGCACAACATCTATTCTGATACCAAACTCAAAGATGACTGCACCTGATTTACTACAGCACATAAGCAGATGATTAATTTCTCTGCTAAGGAGCAATCAAATTAACACAAATTCTATCATTGTTACTCATAAACTCGACCTGCTTTTTATTATTATTTTTTTATAGGTAAAAAAAGTGTTATTGAGGCAAGTAACAAAGGCATAGCCCAAGTATATAGGAAGTATACAAACAAATGCAGAAACCTAATTACAAGTCAGGAAGTAGAAAAAGACTTTTTATTATTTTATCATTGTTACTCATAAACTTGACATGCTTTTTATTAATTTTCCTTAAAACAACACTTCTAGCTATGCCTTTTACACATTTTTAAATTGTAAGTAGTTACATTGTGAGCAGCTTAAAGATACAAAAACAACCTGTCTTTATATGCAGTCAAACAAATAACTCAATGAAAAATACATAATTAGATCAGCATTCTCAGTTGCATGAAGATTAGAAAACCTCATGATCAATCATTTAGAGAGATACCAATGAAACTCATGGAGCAACATCACAAATGAAAAAGATTAAACAGGATCAAGTCAGCAAAGAATACCATGGGGAGGGGAGGGAGGGAGAGAGGGAGAGAGCGGGGGAGAGAGAGGAGAGTGTTGTCCATAGAAATTTAAGGAAAAGGAAAATAATCGAAAATATATTACTTCATTGAAAAAATACTAAATTAATCGAATAGAAGAGATTGGAATTATCATGTATCAATACAATGCCCTGTCTCCATATGATGCATAATGTACCTGCATATGTGCCTAAGGCCCTGTACACAACAGACCTGAACCAAAAATGGAGTTCCAATAATGGCATTTTGCATATTTCTACTCAAACTCAAACCGCACCTCTAAATGCATGTATTTTCTCATGAGCTCAACAATGAAGGACGTAAAATTTGCCAGTATCTGGTAATCCTCACGTCTGGCCTCTGAAATAAGCCCATGAATGACCATCTTCTTCAGATTTGGGAATCGTTTCAGCATCTCCTCCACCCAAAAGGAGAAAAATTCATCAATTACATGCCAACTAAGCTCCAAGACAGTCACATTTACCAAGTCAGAAGACCCTTCCAGGTACGAGAGAGCGATATTATCTCTAAAGTCATACCTCAATGAAAGGTGAGTCAGCTGCGGGAAACAAACAGCAATTCTTTCCAAATCCACAACCTCATCTTCTTCATCAAACACCACTTCACAAAGGCGAAGCCTTCGTAGTTTTGATGATCTCAAGACAATATTGTAGAACTTCGGCCACAAAATTGAGAAGTTGCTGATATCTACAATCTCAAGATTTTCAAAATTCTCGCCAATATCAAGATGTAGCACACTAACATCATCAATCTTGAAGTGCTTCAAGGTGCCCTTTCCGACAAGTTCAAAAACCTCAAGGGCACAACCTTTCAAGTGCAAACACTCAATGCTATCTGCCTCCAATACAAACTTGTCCAAACTGACTGCTTCAACATAAATACTTTTTACCGTGGGACTGCTAAGCTCAACTGTCACTTGTGCATCTGACATTGCAATCTCTGGATTGACAAGTTTCAAAGTTTCAATCTTCTGGCAGGAACTGAGCAGAAGACTCAGATCCATTGCTGAAATACTGACATTACTTAAAGATAGAGATTTCAAACAAGGAAATCTTTGAAAATTAGGTTCAACACCAGTAATTGAATTATGGGCCAGGACCAACGTTTCCAATTTTTGCCTGCCACATATTTCAAGAATGTTAATGCTTGGAGTAGTTTGAACGTTATAAACCAATCGGCGCAATGTTTCCCTGGTATACATGAGCCAAGCAATGACAGTGGATGCCGAGAACTTATCAACACCATCCATTAGAATATATAGACCTTTTAATCCCGTGGTTTGAAATATCGTTTGAGTTATCAAGATTTGAAGTCGGCTAGTCTTCATATCTCGATAAACAGGCCAATCGTTGGAATTGAATGAGAGTGTGTGAAGGTGTTTGTGGTAAGCTTCTCGCCATTTACAACAAGTTGCAGATGCTATCACCACATCTCGTGCGGCTCCGAGCCTAGATAGTATGTTTCCAACAACTTCAACAGGAAGATGCTCCATAACTCAAAACAATATTAACAAGTTATTATATAGATAATTAATCCACCCACGGGCTTCCCACAAAAGATCAAGCAAAAGAAAAACGCTTAACTTGCTAGAAGCAAACAATCAACTTCCTTACAACTTTCGATAAACCTGGAAAGCCACTGCATATATCTTCTTTGCACACTCATTGACACAGAAGGTTGGCCCAATTATCAAACAGAACAGCTACAACGGGGGAAACAATCAATTGATCTACCGAACTTAATGGGATCCTGAAACAAAAATAAAAAAATAAAAGGAAAATAATAAGCACATAGATGCTTAAGCGATTTAAGAGGTATACGCTCTAACTAAATTCAAACCAAATGAAACCCTCAAATATATCCACAAAACTCATCACAAACCCAAAACTCAGCATCTGGGTATTCATAATAAATCAAAAATTAGCACCGACCACATTCAAATGAGTTGATCATAATCATCCAATAAAAATGAAGGTTGTAAATGTCATTAAAACGTAACAAATTAACAATGCCGAGATAAAAAAAAAAAAAAAAAATATATATATATATATATATATAAACGAATCAAGGGGATTACCAGAAAAAATAAAAAAGATGGAATAGATCGGCTCCAATGGAACGGAATGGAAGATCGCTAGTAGACGGGTTACCTTTTTTTTTTTTTTTTTTTTTTTTTTTTGTGGGCAAAAGTACAAGTTGTAGAAGGGGATTGATTGAGGAAGAAGTCGAGCAGAGCTTGATCACGGGCGATGCCAATGGGAGAGAGATCCACCACCCGGCAGTGCAGAGATAGAGGGGGCAAACAAAGAGGCCCAAAACGAAAAGTACACAAAACCGGTTTTGGATTTGGGGGATTCGAATTCGACTGTACCCAAACCCCAGGAAGAACGGAATCGAGTCTCGAATTTATTTGTGGTGTCGTTTTATTCAGAAGCAGCCCACCTTAACCGAAACTTGAGTAGCGAGTTAAGGGTGTAAATCGGTCCGGTACCGTCCCGGTAGGTGATGGACTGAAAATCAATCCGGTCCTAGGAGGTGCGGTCCATCATTTTTTTCGAATCGGACGGGACCAAACTAAACGTCCCTACGGTCTGGTTTGTCCGTTCAATCCGGTCTATTTATTTTTTTATTTATTTTTAAATAAATTAATAAAAAAAATTTATTCAAAATATTAAATTAAAATTAAATGAATTATTAATGTGAATTATGACTAACTCAATAAAAAATCATTTTATATGGTCAATTATAATAAATTAAATGAAAACTACATTCTTAACTTATATAATTACTATATAATTAGCTAACTGATATTATATATTAGTTAATTGATAGAATATCAATTTGTTAATAACATATTTAAAATTTTATATTTTTAATGGTGATAGGTTAGATGAAAATTACATAATTAATTATACAATTATTATATAAAAATATATATAAAAAATATATATATTTTTAAAATTCGGTCAGTCTGGTCTGGTCCTGGGTGAAAAACCCCTGGACCAGGACCAGACTGAAAATTCTCAATCCCCTATTTCAAGAATTGAGACCGATAGATCTTGATCCAAGGTCAGTCAGTCTGGATCGAACCAACCGGTCTAGACCGACCAATTTTCACCCATGGTAATGACTAATGATAGAGAGAGAACTTTTTTTTAATTTTTTTTTTTACAATTATATTTTAAAAAGAATTTTTCTACTCATCATCTCTACATCACATACATGTTAAAGGAAAAAAAATAAAATCAAGTATATGGTATATAGATGATGAATATAATTTTTCTTTTAAAATATAGATATTTGTATAAATAATAATAATATCTTGGAAAATGATAATATGTCCCCTGTGTTTACCCATTCAATTTGACCACTCATATATTTTATTTTATATTTTAATTTTTTTTACTTAATCGTTAAGGATATGATTATTAGTGTATTGGTTTTTTTTTTAAATGTTTAAACATGTTTAAAAAATGATAGAAATAAAAAATAAAAAATAAAAGAAAAGTGCAATTTGCATTAGGGATACACCAAGTGGGCAAAGTTGGGTGGTATAGTAGCACTATCCTAATATCTTTCATTTAAAACATAATTTTTATAAAATAAAATAATTTTATTTATTATTCATTTTTATGGATGATATTCAAGCATCGTATCAACGCCTAAGCGACCATGATGGGCCGTTCAATTGCATTGCTGGGCTCTGGCCACGTCGAAAAAATGCACCAATAGTTTGGTGCCGTCTATTGGATTTGATTTATCCCTCTCTAAAAAAAAGGAATAAGAGGAGACGAAGATCTATCACACAAAAGTGCTTCCAAAAAAGCAGATAAGCTTCCTTGTTACTCCTCTTTTTATCATTCATGTGGACTTTAATTATGGAAGGACCATTTATAAAAGAAAAATATGTATAAAGGGTGAAGTGAGCTGCATGGCGTGTAGGGATGATACCTGCACCTCTCGGGTGGCCAACCCCCAACCCCACCCCCTCTGGATGGGTACCCCTAGATACAGGGGCGGATTCGCCCACTACCCACTGTGTGGTATCGCACGATGAGAAAAAGACCGGGGGGAGAGAGACATATGCCATGGGCGGATATTCGCTCGCCCACGGCGAAAAACCAAAACCAATTGCGTGAAAAACAACAATCAAAACCAACCCACAAAAAGAGATACTCATTGGAGGTGAGTCATGATGGCGAGAGGGAAAGAGAGAGAGAGAGATTGCGATGGCTACCAGATATGGGTGATGGCAACAAGAAGTTTAAACGGAGAGGTGAGAGGAAAAATGAGAGAGAGAGAGAGAGAGAGAGAGAGGCGAAGGGATTGGTAGGTCTTAAAACAAAACCCTTCAATAAAACGACGTTGTTTTATTAAAGAAGATTTGTTTATATATATAATCTGGTGGACAAGGGTAAATTTCAGGCGGGCTTGGGTACAACCTGGGCCCCGTCCCCCAAGCGCTTAGATGCATGCGGGCATTCTCCCCTATGCCTCCCGTCTACAGACAGGGTCCCAGGCAAGTAGCCATAGACCCATCAGCATCTTTTGTCACCGCCGTGGACCTAGGATGAACATTAATGGGTAAGCAACCTGCTAGCCACGAGGGCCCCCCGTGGCAAGCAACAAGCATGCCACCCAAAGAAAGCAGTGGGCTTGCCTAGCGTAGCTTGCCCATCGCAACAAAGAAGGCGATTGAGCACAATGCTCGCCCTCTTAGCTCTCGACTTGTCTCAAGGGTGTAGCTCATCCATGCCACGAGCTCTCACCTTGCCAAGGCTTATAGGTTGAGCTCGCTAAGCTGTAGGGCGAATCTGCCTCAGGCATGGCCACACCTCGCCTAATCCAGGCGAGCTCCCCCACTGTCCCACGATTTGTTTGTCAAACAGACAATCACCACCTAAAACCTTCACACCACCGGTGGGAACTACCTAAGTCACTACCTCACTCTGCCTTTTGGATCGGATTTGTGGCACAGACTTGAGCATAACTTTCCACCATGGCAGTACCTCGCCCTTTCATGCCTAATGTGTTTGCTAGCCACAGGAGCTATGCCTACCACCGTTGCTCTCCACCAATATTGTCCACTTTTTTGTAGGTTGAGCCACTGTCATCTCAACAAACCAGGTGCACCACTGCCTCTTGTACAGACCAATCCACTTTTGGCAGTGCAATGTGCTCCAAGTTTCCAACTATCTTCCCTTTCTTTAGAGTAATGGAGGTCAAGCAAGAGGCCACGCACAACTACAACCCAGCAAGACGTCTGAGGCCTAAATACCCATCTCACCCGATAGAGTTAGAGCTAGACTGATAAGGAAGGTTTCCGCCCATTACCCTGGCACGGTTAAGGACATTTATCCATTCAAAACAGACAGATAACTCTAAAACACTGAGATTCAAGTTTCAAATGACAGATAAGGTGGTTAAACCCAAAGGATGAGAAGAAAGTGAAAAGTCTATTTAAAGGGATCAGGTGTGTAAAATACTCCAGAGATTAATTAGCCTAGAGATTACTCATATTATTATTGACTTAGATATCAGAGGCTCCCACTCTCCACCCCAGTGCCTTTTATCCTTTGGTTGCAAGAGATCGAGGGTGCTAAGCGATGAAACACGTCCTCAACAGTTGGCGCCGTCTGTGGGATCTCTATATCTTACAAATCAACGTGTTTTTCACATGCCCATCACCACTCGATCTCAGGCAACTAGAGATCAGGAGATCAGGAAGAGACTTCAATAAACATGGAGGGAAGACTTGTAGAAATGGAAGAAATAGTGAAGAAACTTACCTCGACTCGCTGCGAAAGGAGAACGAGATCCTCAAGGCGAGGAACGGACCGTCGGGAGAAGATGCAACACCCAGTCAAGCTGATAGAGAGGAGACAGAGGCAAACAGTGCGAGAGCCGATAAAGGCCATCAGGAGGATGAAGATACGAAGAAGATGCACCATGACTTATGCAGCTTGATAGATAAATATAAAGAAATGGCCAAAAGGATAAGGACGTCCTCAACGGTTGACCAGTTGTTAACCAGCATGAACCTACCTTACACCTCAGAGATCATGGCGGTTCCGCTTGCACCAAAGTTCAAGGTCCCATCGATAGACATGTAAGACGACTCCAAGGATCTGGTGGAACATTTGGAGACTTTCAAGGCCCATATGACTCTCAATGGGTTCCCGGGAGAGATTGCATGCAGAGCTTCCCTTCGACACTAAAGGGAATGACTAAAGGATGGTTTGGGGCACTACAGCCAGGCTCTGTTGAGAATTTTGAAGAACTTGACAGGCAGTTCATTACCCAATTTATGGCCAGTTGGCGGAGGAGACGATCGGCGGCATAGTTATTGACAGTAAAATAGAGGGAAGACGAGAGTTTGAAGGCATATTTGGCATGATTCAATAAAGAGAGAATAACGACAGATGACCAGGATGAAAAAATCATGTTGGCTGCATTGCTTAGGGGAATATGGCCAAGAAGCCCCTTTATGGCTGAGATAGCAAGGAAAACCCCATCCACCTTACGAGAATTTATGGATCGGGCAGAGGACTTTGTGAATGCTGAAGATACATTGATCGCCTTCACCACCCGACCGAGGCAAAAAGAGGAGAATGCATCAAGGAAGGGCCCTAAGAAGACTCAAGAAAGTAGCCAAAAGCCAAGGAAGAATCAATACGAGAAAAGGCAAGAAGGCAGGAGGTATAATAGTGGTCACGTTCACTATTCTAGTACACATGACTAGGGCAAAACAAAAGAAAGTAGGTGAGATGAGGACTGTGGGCGGTGACAACAAAGGTACTGCACGTAACACAAAGCGAATGGCCATCAAACTGAGGATTGCCATATGCTCAAACAAAAAATCGAGGAACTAAAAGGAAGTGGAGAGTTGGAGCATATTGTGGCCGAGAAAACATCTCTACCATGATGCTGAAATGACAAGAAGCAAGAACACAAGATAGACAAAGTGGGAGCCCGAAGAGGAGATCCCTTAAAAGGGCGAGAAGGTTGCAAGAACCAAGAAACCATCGGCCTAGGCAAGAAGTAGATAGGCGGCCTCTGGGAGAAATTCGTACCATAACTGATGGATATGCGGGAGGTGGACCAACCTCGTCGGTGAGAAAGGCTTATGCAAGATGGGCAAGGTATGAAGAAATTTACAATGTAGAGAGGCCTGTTAAGCAGGCACAGGTGCAAAACTCACCCTCAATTTTCTTTAGCGGGGAGGATTCTAGGGGGTGGTGTACCCACATGATGACACAATAATAGTGACAATGCTTGTCGCAAATTATACAACAAGAAGAATATTGCTAAACAACGGGAGCTCGGCAGACATTTTGTTCCTGGATGCTTTCATAAAGATCGGTTTAAATGTTAGCCAACTTCGCCCAGCACCAACCGCACTAAAGGGATTTACGGAGGACGCAGTTCAACCCATGGGGTCCGTCACACTTCCGGTGTCAATGGGAACTAACCCTTGCATTGCCACCAATATGACTGAGTTCTTGGTGGTCAAAACTCAATCATCATACAATGCCATAATAGGCTAACCAACATTGAATGCTTTGAAGGCGATCACATCCACTTATCACTTAAAAGTGAAGTTCCTGATGCCGTCAGGAGTTGGCGAGGTATGTGGAGAACATGTACTCGCTCGAGAGTGTTATGTACAAGAGTAAAAAAGCGGAGAGCGAGATGTAAAAATAGTAGAGTCGGGAGAACATGGCAAAGAAGTCTACCTGCCATCACCACCAACAGTTCTTATCATGGAAGCAGAAACGAGAGACAAGGAAGCATTGAGACAAGGAAAGGCCGACGAACCGTTTGAACCCATGTCTTTAGATCCAACCCTGCCATACAATCATATAAGGATCGGGACTATAATGACGAAAGAGGAAAGAAATCGCCTGATACAGCTCCTTGTCGAGCATAAAGACGTTTTCGCATGGAATCACCAGGACATGTCAAGAATCAATAAAGAAGTGATGGAGCATCGGCTAAATGTCAATCCGAACATGAGGCATGTGAAGCAAAAGAAGAGAAATTTTAGAATGGAAAAATATAAGGCTATGGCAGAAGAAGTGGATCTTCTGTTAGCAGCAGGGTTTATGAGGGAAACTCAGTATCCATAACGGCTGTCAAATGTTGTTCTAGTGAAGCAATCTAACTACAAACGGTGAATGTGCGTCGATTTCACGAACCTAAACAAAGCATGCCTAAAAGATAGCTCTCCACTTCCCCAGATAGATTTGATAGTCGAAGCCATGGCTGGTCATAAGATGTTGAGTTTTATGGATGCCTATTCCGGATACAACCAAATCAAAATGAGCCTTGCAGACTAGGAGAAAGTGGCTTTTATAACCAACCGAGGCTTATACTATACGGTTATGCCGTTTAGATTGAAGAATGCGGGAGCAACCTCTCAGAAACTGGTCAATAAAATGTTTAAAGAACAAATAAGCCGGAACATAGAAGTGTATGCGGATGACCTAATGGTAAAAAGCATGGAGTTCAATAAGCATGTGAAAGATTTAAAAGAAACTTTCGGCGTTCTACGACAATACAAGATGAAACTCAACCCAATTAAATGTGCGTTTGGAGTCCAATCGGGCAAATTTTTGGGCTTCATAGTATCTAAAAGGGGCATCAAGCTAAATATTGAGAAACTTAGAGCAATCATCGAGATGAAGCCACCCACGACTTTCAACGAAGTACAAAAACTGGTAGGAAGGATAACGGCTCTCAACAGTTTTGTGTCTCGTTCAATTGACAGGTGCATGCCCTTTTTCCAGGTATTGAAAAAAGTGCAGGAGTGGGATACGTGATGTGAAGAGGCATTTGTACAATTAAAAGAATACCTCGCTCACCCGTCGCTACTTAGTCAGACTAGGCAAGGAGAGCCCTTATCAATCTATCTGGTTGCCACTCTAGAAGCAGTAGCCGCAGCCTTGGTCAGAGATAAAGGGAAGGATCAAAGGCCTGTATATTATGTAAGTGGAGCTTTGAGAGGAACAGAAAGAAGATACTCTAAGATTGACCTCATTGCTTTTGCCCTAGTAACATCAGCATGGTGGTTGCGCCCTTATTTCCAGGCCCACCTCATAAGGGTCATCACTTCAACACCCTTGCAAAAAGTACTGCAAAGACCCGACCCTTTGGGGCGCCTGGTGAAATGGTCTGTGGAGTTGAGTGAGTATGACATCAGTTATATCACCAGAACTTCTATCAAAGGGAAAATTTTGGTAGATTTTGTTGCGGAGTTAACGAATTTTTCTGAAGAGACACCAAAGGCACCTAAGACGAAGCCATGGCTCATACATGTCGATGGCTCGTCTCGCTGTAGGAGGGGGCGTGGGCGTCCACATGGTCGCGGAAGATGGTGTGGAATCATTTCATGCCATCCGACTAAACTTCAAAGTGACAAATAATGAAGTGGAATACGAATCAATACTCATGGGCTTGGCCATAGCTGAAGCGTTAAGAGTGCAGGTAGTGGTAATTAAGGCAGACTCTCAAGTGGTGGTCGGCCAAGTAATGAGGGAGTTTTCAACGAAGGGGCCAAAGCTGGTAAAATACCTTCATTGCGTCCAAGAGAACTCCCGACTATTCCAATATTTCCAAATCGAGTGGATTCCTAGAGGGGACAATTGGAAGGCGAACCGACTATCAAAGGCAGCATCGGTAGGACAGGAGCAGGTCTTGCCTTGGGAAGTCACCCTCAAAGCAGTAGATACGGCGGCCATTGGGGATGAAGTTTTTGGGATTGATGGAAGTTTATCGGGATGGGCAGACGACATCACTCATTATGTGAAAGATAGTGACCTACTCGCTTCTCGGGAGAAGGCAAGGAATATAAGAAATAGGGCGGCCCGTTTCACCTTGATAGATGAAACGTTATATAGGCAGGGCTTTTCTAGCCCACTACTATGGTGCATCTCGGAGGAAGAGGCCAAGTATGTAATGAAAGAAGTGCACGAGGGTGTTTGTGAAAATCATTCAGGAGGAAGGTCACTAGCAACCATAATCATGAGGGCGGACTATTATTGGCCCAACACTTTGCGTGATGCAAAAGAGTTTGTCAAAAGGTGTGGCTAGTGCCAGGTACATGCACCAGTCTCGAACATGCCACCAGAAGAGTTAAGATCAATGATAGCTCCATGGTTGTTTCACAATGGGGGGTAGACTTGGTCGGCCCTAGGCCCCCTAGTAAAGAAGAGACAAAGGTTATCATTGTTGTCGTCGACTACTTCACAAAATGGGTAGAAGTTGAGGCAATGGTAGCAGTGATTTATGCAAAATGTGACAAAATTCATCTTGAAGGCGATCGAGTGCAAGTTCTAGATTCCTCAAAGCATTGTCTCCAATAATGGCAAGCAGTTTGATTCGAAGCATTATCGCAGATGGTGTGCGGAGCTTGGGATTAAAGTCAAATATTCATCTCTCGGACATCCACAGGCGAATAGGCAAGTGCAACCAATGAAACTATAATCGGAATAATAAAGAAGAAGGTTGAAAAAAGGAAAGGGACATGGGCAATGAGCTCCTCGAGATACTTTTGGCATACAAAAAAACATCCAAGACATCAACAGCTGAAACTCCTTTTGCTTTGGCATACGAAATTGAGGCCACGATACTTGTGGAAGTTGGGATACCAAGTCATAGAAGGCTCCATTTCAACGACCACGAGAACGAAAATAAGCTAGAAAGGCATCTGGACTTCTCGAAGAAAAAAGAGGAAATGTTGAAACAAGAGTAGTTGCTTACAATAAGAAGACGGAGCATTATTTCAACAAAAAGGTAAGACCAGGATCCTTCAAAACAGGCGATTTGGTCTTAAAGGAGACAGGAGTAACCATGGCGGAAGAAGGAAAGCTAGGAATAAGGTGGGAAGGACCGTACTTGGTTACAGGGACCAATCGTCAGGGAACCTATCGCCTAAATGATACGGCGGGACATGAATTGCCTCATCCATGGAATGCTGAGCATCTAAGGAAGTTTTATGTTTAAATATTTCGTACTTTTCCTTTTTATGGCTAAGACCTTTTTGATTAACTATTATTTTTTACAGAGGTTTTCATTTCATAACGTATTATGACTATTGTTTTCTAAACTCTTCTTGAAATTAAGTAGTCGGAATCTCTCCCACCACACCGTCTCGCCAAAAATTGAGTCATCGAGCATCTCTCTCGCCTTCCTCCAACCGATAAGGTTATGTGGTCAAGCATTTCTCTCGCTACACCTCATCTCCAAACATTGAGCGATCGAGCATCTCTCCTGCCTTCCTCCAATCTGTAAGGTTACACAGTCGAGCATCTCTCCCGCTACACCTCCTCGCCAAACTTTAAGCAGTCGAGCATCTCTCCCACCATCCTCCAATCGGTAAGGTTACGCGGTCGAGCATCACTCCCACTACACCTCCTCGCCAACATTGAGCGATCGAGCATCTCTCCCTCCTTCCTCCAGTCGATAAGGTTACATGGTAGAGCATCCCTCCTGCTACACCTCCTTACCAAAAATTGAGCGGTCGAGCATCTCTCCCACCTTCCTCCAATCGGTAAGGTTACATGATCGAGCATCTCTCCCGCTGTACCTCCTCGCCAAAATTGAGCGGTCGAGCATCTCTCCCGCCTTCCTCCAATTGGTAAGGTTATGCGGTCAAGCATCTCTCCCGCTACACCTCCTCCCCATATATTGAGCGGTCGAGCATCTCTCCCGCCTTCCTCCAATCGGTAAGGTTACGCGGTCGAGCATCTCTCCTGCTACACCTCCTCTCCAAACATTGAGTGGTCGAACATCTCTCCCGCCTTCCTTCAGTCAATAAGGTTACGTAATCGAGCATATCTCCCGCTGCACCTCCTCGCCAAAAATTGAGCGGTCAAGCATCTCTCCTACCTTACTCCACTCGACAAGATCACCCAGCTAGCCAAGACAAGCAAGGGATTTTCAAATAATTTGAACTCATTTTCATTCATGTTCACCCAAGTTGATTCAATTAAAATCTAGGCGAACTATGTTAACCATTCATTTAAACATACATGAACATTCATATAGACACAATTGCACATCTAGTCAAAACAGAAGCATAAAAGCTTTCACCCAATCCATTTGGCTCAACGATAATAGAAAGTGTTCCCAAAACTAGAATTTACAAAGCCAAAATACAGATATTTAAAAGGGCATATTGCCCAAAACACAAGTAAAGACAAAACATTAGAAGTAAAATGTCAAGGAGCAGGAGAGGGAGGAGGAAATGTGTCAAGCATCACGTCTCGCCCAATGGAATCAAAATAATGATAAGCAGTCAGACTAGCACGAATGTCTTTCCAATTTAAGGTATGGAGATTAGTCTGAGGATGTGCAAGAAGAAGTGACTGCAACTATTTGACACCAAGCTTGAAACCGATCCCAAAAGCGTGATCTCAAATGGCACGAGCAAAGTTGATTTGAGGGATAAGGTGAGTAATTTGTTCCTACAAAAGACCCAGCTCCCGATTTAGCTCAGAGATTCTATGCTCAGAAGCAGCCAAGGCTTTCTTATTGCCCTCCCAGCTCTGATTCAACATCAGCAAACTGTGATCGTGTTCCCTGAGGGCACTCTTGGCAGCAGCCAAGTCTTGCTCTGCCTTATCCTTCTCACCTTGAGTAGCACTCAATCTCAGGATGGTCTCTCGCCGCTCTTCCTCAGAAGTAGCCAAACGCATAAGGCAATCAGCTTTCGCCTTACTCAAGGCCTCCACCTCTTGCTCCATCTTATTCAGGCGAGCTGCAAGATTACTTTGTTCGGCTTCTGCAACAACTGATTTGCCTTTGTATAACTCATTTTCTTCAAAAGTGCTCGCCAACTGAGATTGGAGGGAGGCAACCTGATCTCAATGAAGGGCTTCAACCCAAGCAAGCTCCACAACCAGCTTTGCATTCTCCTCCCAAGCAGAAACAACAGCCCTATGGGCCTAACAGCTAAACAAATGGATGGAGTCATTTTCCTCTTCAAGCTCCACATGATCATTCACAAGTATCTCAGCCAGCTGATCAACGCCCTAAAAAAAAGAGTCAAATTCAAAGTAAAAAAATCATAAAGTGACAACAAAAGGTAAAGTTAAAATAAGGCTTGTTGGCGAAAGAATACCACGAAGTTTGAGAATAGTCGAGAGAAATGCTTCCTCCCGACGTGACTTGAAAGGTTGAGAGGAATCCTTGGGCTGAGAATAGGAGGCTTCACCCCGAGTGGCAAGGATCCGAAGAGAAACCCTAGTTGTGTTCTCTGAAAACAACAGTTCCAGAGCAGGAGAAGGCGATGGATTGACGTTTACTTGAGGAGAAATCTCCATCAGTTGATTGACATCAGAATGTCCCATTTGCCCATCGCCAACAGAAAATGTTGGCGATGTCTCTCCAACCCTCCCTGGTGAAGTATTGAACACAGAAGGAATGCCGACATTCCTCTACAACAAAGGAGGAGAAGGTTCCCCGCATCCTCTCGGGGAAGTACTGAAAGAGGGGAAGGAATCGACACCCTGCTCCCACTTGCCGCCGACAGGTTGGGAAAAACAAAGGGCAATTCAGGAGTTTCTCCACCGGAAGCTGTAGAGGCAGTAGACGAATGCTCGCCAACATCCACCAAATGGAAAGAATCCGCGTCTTCGGGCAAGAAAGGAGGAACATCACAGGCAGGAGGTGCATTACGGCTGTTGGGATCCATAACATAAATAAAGTCTTCCCCTTCCTATGGAAAGTCATCCTCAAGAGTTACTATTTGCCTAATGGAAGGGCCAGCCAGCAAAGCTTCCGCCTCCTTGGCTTCTATAATAAAATCCAGCTCTATATTCGCTTGAGCCATCATAACATCAAGCGAATCAGACCGAGTTAAAGAAGGATCCCTTGACCCCACCTTTGTTTAACGGAGGAGGAAGTGGAGCACCCCTAGAAGAACTAGATGCATCCATAGGTTTCGACACAGGACGGGCTTTCTTCTTCTTCGCCCCCACCTCTGTGGGATGGCCCCCTCTTCAAGTTTTCCACCGATGGAGGAGCACCCAAAAACTCACAACCGAGCACGTGAGCTTGACTAGGGACCACAACAAATCTATCAATGTTTGTAGGCATTAAAAGGGCGTCAGACCAAGTAGAGTTAATGTTAGACATTGCCCAAGATTGAACTAGGCGAATACAAGCTTCTTCCCAGGGGGACAATAAAATTTCAAATTCACGTTCATCGGGAATGGGCGACCAATCTGCTCAAATAGGAAAATCCTGATGTACAACCTCATCCACTGAAAACCCCCACCCCATTCCCGATATAAAGAAAAACCTTTTATGCCAATCCTTGGCGTGAGAATATTTATGCTCAAGTTGAACAAGTCTACTGTGGGATCTAAAGCTGCATAGATTCCCATCCAAACGCCTGACCTCGTGAAGGGAAAGGAATTCCTGGGCAGTGAGATCAAGGTAATCATCATCAGTAGTTTACAGGAGCTGCCGCCATAAAACACAACAAGCCATCAAGATACATATGCATTCGGCACCAGTTGGGCTGGAGCAAGGCTCAGGAAGTCTAGAACTTCATGAATGGGACGTACAAAGGGCAGACGAAGCCCTATTGTGAACATAGCTAAATACAAAGCGACAAAGACAACCATACCTTTAATATCCACCACCCCCCCTCCGTTGGCTAGGCAACGACAACCCCACAGTGTCGGGGATATTGAGATGATCCCTCGCTCCATCAGCATTAGAGTTAGCCCCATCACCACCAACATCTCCAAAACTGCTTGGGGCAGAGGGCTCGCGGGGTTGCGAAGAACTGATGCCTCAAGAAGAACCTCCAACCAGACTCTTACCGGAAGCCATGAGAACACGAGTACAGAGAGCACGAAGGAAGAAAAGAAGAAGAGAAAATGAGAAACGGGAGCAAGAAAACAAAAGAGACTTGTGCAAGAGGACTATGACAATAAATACTAGCGACAGTTGATAAGATAGAAGGCGTATCATTGGGAAGCCATATCAATTTCTGTCAAAAAGCGTGGGGAATCATGACGTGGAACCCGAAACGTCACCACCGTCACTTCAAAATCCCTTGCGTGTGGATAAGACTCATGGGGTGATTAAAGGGGGTATATGAAATTGGGCTCAAATCGTGAGGCCCAAGGCTTGGCCTCATCGACAACAGCAGTTATAAAGCCAAAACACTGAGAACCTCAGAACGCCTAAAATTAAAGTCCCCTGGCATAATATGCCATGAAATTTTGTGGGGTAACTGGAAGGGTCTCAAGGCTCCCAACAGATCGTGGGTGTTAATATAGGCTCGGCCCCCCATAGCCCAGCAAGACGTCTAAGGCCTGAATACACATCTAACATGATAGAGTTCGAGCTAGACTGATAAGGAAGGTTTCTGCCCATTACCCTGGTGCGGTTAATGACATTTATCCACTTGAAACAAACAGATAACTCTGAAAGACTGAGATTCAAGTTTCAAATAACAGATAAGGTGGTTAAACTCGAAGGATAACAAGAAAGCGAAAGGTTTATTTAAAGGGATCAGGTGCATAAAATACTCTAGAGATTAATTGGCCTAGAGATTACTCCTATTATTACTGACTTAGGCATCGGAGGCTTCCACTCTCCACCCCGATGCCTTTTACCTTTGGTTGCAGGTGAAACACGTCCTCAACACATACTTACGAAAGCTTGGCTCCATTACATTGTCTCTAAAGGCTATCTCAGATTCTATAAAAGCGTCTTTGGCCTCAGCAACCATTTTCCTAAAGAGAGGATTGTCCTGTGAAATATTATAGGCAGTCCTATTAGATTGATATGTTGGGGGCGTTTTCTGTCATTAGAGAAAGCACAGGATAGAACTTGTGGTGGAGTTCAGGTCCGCAACAGCTTCGAGAGTAGAACACATACAAGCCTTGGTGATGCAAGCTAGAAAATTATGGTTATCTTCTAGCTACAATGTAGTATAGGATGGGTTAGGATTCAATAGAATTTCAAGATTAAGGTTTAGGTCTCACAATGGTGGAGGAAGACATGACAACAAAAAAAATTGTGACTCCGTCAGATAGAGACTGAAGATAGAAGATAAGGTTTTAATTCGAATGGAATTAGAGAGAAAACAATCGATGGAAGATGGCATCAAGGGCAAGCAGTCTCCATTCGGCGGCCATACGTAAACAAACTCTTTCTTAGGTCGTTTGGATAGTGAGATGAGATAAGATGAGTTGAGTTGAATTGAGATGAAAATTGAAAATTGAATAAAATATTGTTAGAATATTATTTTTTAATATTATTATTATTTTGAATTTCAAAAAATTGAATTGTTTATTATATTTTGTATGGAAATTTGAGATAATTGTAATGATAAAATGAGATGAGATGAAAATCATTCACTATCAAAATATGACTTAAGTGAAGCGAGAACTCCTACCAACGAATCTGTGCATGTCATCCGTATTTTTTTTAATAGACATCGATGCATTTCATTGGTAGGAGTTCTCGATCCTTGTAGAAAGGCCCTTCCCCTTCATTTTACTAAAACCAAATAGAGCTATAAATGAACCGGCCTTAAGATTGTTTGCATGTTACTCGTTCAATTAAATCTGAATTGAACTCAAATTGCCGGACGGTGTGGCTGCCTAGAGGCATGTAGGTGAGCATACCTCTAAGCCTTCCTCAATGTGGATTTGTTTGCCTTTCCTATCTGATATCGATAACGAAAAGCAATTCCTTGCTACGTAATGGTTGTCGCTTTAATCCAACAAAAACACACATGCCAGATCGAAGAGGAACTCATTTACTGAAGAGGAAATCTTTTACTCTGGTTCTCTTTCCCTTTTAACAGGCTCAAGATAAAACCCACGTCACTGTCTTCTCTACACATTAATACTCCGGGCTGCAAACGAATCAAGTTGAGCCAAATTCAAACAAGAATGTTCAAGCTCAATTAGCATATCTACTCATTCGAACTCAACTCAAACTCGAATAAAACTCAAATATTCTTGTTCAAACTCGGCCTGCTAACTATCAATGTCGTCCGAACTCGGTTCGGGCTTAACTAAAAATAGACGAACGAGTCAAGTTCAAGTAGCTCAAGCTTGCCGATTTTCTTTTTCTTGAAAAATCTAATTTTTCTCTTTTAGTTAATATAAAGAATTTTAAAATTTTTCAAAAAGTTCTATCTATTTAACTATTTAACCAAATAATTTTGATAAAAAACACTTTTAGTTAATATATATTGTTAACATCGTGTTTCACACACCTTCAGGCCAAGTTTCGATTAGTTAGGTCTTCGAAAACGATCCCTACACAAGATAGAAAATATTGTGGTTTTGATAGGGCGGACTTGGGGCTAAGGAACCTCTGATGCCAAAGTTAGTAAATATTATTAGAGTGTAGTAAATAACTAAGAGAGTATAGGAATCAGAGAGAGCTTTTCGGTACCTGGGGTTTGCTATTTATATTGTGTCTGGGGAGAGTGCAAATAGTCTTTTCGCACAAAGTTCAGTCTTCTCTTTTAGTGTCAGCTGTCAGAATTTCTTTAATGTGACGTGGCTCCATGTCGGCTTCATAATGTGTGACTTAATTAGCAGCACCATTAATGTGGAGTGGTTCCCTGGGACCCGGTCAGATTTATATGAGCCATAAATGTCCTGATGCCGATAAATCGAGGGTCCCCCGTGTTCTCTGCGTGTTACGTGCACATTCTATTCCCGAGGGCAACTGCATTGTGTCAAATCGTTCTGTCTTGTAGATCAATAGGAGCCATTCCCTGGTTGTCGTTCTGTTCCTTTTTTGGCTAAGAGACCCCATTGGGTTGGGTTCCTAAGGCCTTTCCAATGGGAAAATTTCTCTTACAGTTACCCCACCAATTCTTCTAGGATAAGTCCAGGAGGAATTTTTTTATTCCCTTCACTTTTATGCCAGATTAAGTTCCCGGCCTGCCTGGCCATATGCTAAGTGATCGTTTGTATTCCGCCTACGTAGCAGCACAATATTAGCCATGTTTTCAGCACCTCTCCGACTTCCATGACACATCTCTGTGTTTTGCAGTCATTAATTCGCACGCCATTCCAGTGAATATGCTTTGTAGTAGTTGCATTAATCGAGGGTTCCTGGTACTTGAGTGGGACATAAGTGAGATATGCAAAGTTAATACGCTATGACAAGGTGATCGTCACCGTCGTCTATATAAGGACTTCCCCTCTTGTTGAGTAGCACATCTTATTCTCTGCTTTTGCCCTGTCACTTTGCAATTTCATTTCCTTACTCTTCTTCGGAGTTTTTTGTCAATCTCTTCTGCACCTCATGGCCCCGAGGTAACCTTCACGTTTTGGAGTTCAAGTGAAGCCCTCCGGCACTGTTCAAGCCGCTGCCCCCAGTGGCAATTCTCTTCTGGATGATTTTTCGGGATTCTCATGGCGATCGATGGTTACTCTCAAGGAATTGGAGGAACTGAAGGTGACCTGCGAGATCCCTTCAAAATTGGAGCTTTTAATGCCCTCTCCTACAGGTAGAGCGGTGGATAAGGAGGGTTATGGTACTAAAGTTATGGTGTATCCCGCATTGTTCTCCTGTGGCCTAAGGCTACCTGTTTGCCGGCCGATGTGTGAAGTACTGGCTTTCTTTGAGTTGGCGCCCGCTCAGCTCCTTCCTATTGCATGGAGGATCTTGATCTCATATTGCGTTATCTGGCACCGTGCCTTGGAGGATGTCAGGTCGCATTACCCCGACCTTACGGCCCATGAATTCTTTATTACTCATAATTTAGTGTGGAAGGATCAGCATATCTACAATTTCCAGCCTATCCAAGAATTAGCTCGGATAGAGGAGTGGCATAAGGTGGTGAAGGGATATGGTCGCAAGTTCTTTTTCTTGCCGATCGAAGGGTGGGAGTATCTAGCTGGTCAAACCGTTAAGCTGTTGTTTTATGTACGTACGAATTGGGGCATTATATCTAATGCCTCAGTTTGCCGTCCCGAACCGAACTCTCGTGAGGAGGTGAGACATGGGATTGTCTGGTCTTGGGTGACGGCGCATCCAAACGATGTGTATTTGGAGGCTCTACTGTCGGAGGATAGCCTTTGCCAATATTTGGTTCCCCCCACCAATCAGCGTTTTGACGCGGGGATTCCCATGAATCTGACTGTTGTGCCTATTCCCAGTCGTTCTTTGAGCCCACCGGTTGTGGGAAAAGGAAAAGAGACCCCGTAGTATCTCTTCCACTCCCACTGACTCTGATGGTTTTGACACTCCTTCTAGGGGGGCCGTCCATGTTGGTGCTTCGTCTCCCTACACCTCCAAGAGCATCCAAATGCTGGTGCCGCCTGTCATTCCTCATTGCGTCGCTTCTTTGGCCCAAGGAGTCTTACTTAACACAACTTCAGCGACTGAAGCCGCCTTCCCCAGTGGCGTTGAGGGGACGGTAAGCAATGTCCCTAGTGAGGGGGTCGTGAATCCCAGTGTTTCTGGTGACAGTGGGGAAGTCGCCAAAGAAGTTCCCATGGACCTTCAGGTGACTGCGTGGTCATGCTAACTGTCTTTACAGAGCGGAGGGGAAGGTCAGGAGGTTGCTTACTAGGGTAAACTTCACTCGCCAGCTCTTTTGCTCTTTCTTCTTCTCTTTCTTTGTTTTTACTCGCCTCTTGTTGTAGGGGTTGGAGCGCCTAGCCGCCCTCCTTGTGGACAACCTAGCGAAGCTAGGGAGAGAGAATTGGGACCTTCACTCTGTGGTCCAGGCGACCATGGACAGTGCGTCCTCCAAGTGGGAGTATAAGGAGGCGGCTGAAGGAGCCCTAGCCAACCTGGTTAAATCCTAGGGGGAGGTCAGCTAGCCAGCTTTGCATTGAGGCCTCACTTGCTTGCGAGGTGAGGGATACACTACAACAATCTTTAGACCAGTGCCAGTCGGAACTAAAGCGACAACAGGCCGATGCCCTGAAGCTTCGCCACCAACGGGACACAGATGTTCGGACAATCAGATGGCTCAACTCTAGGGTCCAAGGGTTTATTGAGTCGGTGTTGAAGAGGAGGACCCTGGAGGAGGAAAGGTAGTGAAGAAAAGATGCAGAGGCTGCCCTGGTAGTGATTCAAATGATGCTCGAGAGTCGGGAAGCTGCCCTTCCTAATTTGCACAATGAGATATCCCATGTCTGGGGTGTTCGCGACGATGCATGGAGGTTCAGTTACGGTGAAGGCCTAGAGCGAATGAAAGCCTTCCTTTTTAAGAACCCCTAGTGTGACCTTCGGGCCATGTGGGTGAATTTCCTCCGCATGATGTGTCTTTGCAACGATGCGACATTCTCTGGGAGGGTTTGATCCTGAACAGCCTTGGCGGTAGTTCTGCAGGGAATGACCGCCTTATGAGGGGGACTTTATGGGTGGGTTTCCTCGCCAATCCTCTACTATCGGGTTCCTAGACCTTTTGTTCTCGTTCCCTACCCTTTTGCTTATTATGCTTTGACTCCACCACCATCTTCCACGGTCGATAGGTTATCTCAGGGGCTTGGTGGTGGCTCTGTGAGGATCAAGCCTGATTTATGAGGGCGAAATTTCCACGTAGATCTCTTTGCCAACCCTCTGTTGTTGGGGTTCTAGACGGCGCGTTCGACTTAATTAATTGTCTCATTACATCCCTATTGATGTTTCGAAGGAATCTCTAGCATTATTGACACATCGTAATGGTGGAGACCTTTGCCACATGCCGCACACGGAAGATCGATTCAACCAGACTTGGTTGTTGTGGTGTGGTTCTATGGTTATGTGGTTGTCATTCGTGACCGATGAGTCGGACTCAGTAGCATTTGCGGTTTAGGATCCCTTTAAGGATTTTTCTCCTATATGTGCATGCAAAGAGTAGATGGTAGTGCAGGCAGTTTTGTTGTAGTTCAGCAGCTTCATGCAGCCTTATGATGTAACTTGTTCCTTGTACCCCTATTGATTAATAAAATTATTTTTCATATGATTGTACCCGGCTACTTTGTTTCCACATTCTTTTTGCCATGCCTCTTTTCTCCTTCTCTCTCCCCTTTCTCTTTTTTTTTTTTTTTTTTTTTTTTTTTTTTTTGGGGCCGGCTTGGGTGGGGTGCGATTAGGAGAGGTTTCACCTTTAACAATCCCCCATGATCCACCCCGCCGGTGTCTGGCTGTGGTCGACGACCCTTCCTGTTGGTGGCCCTTTATACTGCGTTTCTCTATCGGCCTCGACTGTGGCGTTATAGTTTTGCACTTTCCTTGTTAGATTTTTTGTCCTTTATGTTGCTGCCGGGAAACTGCGGGCTTTATGCTTGACTTCTTGTCCGAGAGTCACTATCACCGCCCTGTGTTCTCGGCTTGTGCCTGGGGCAATTTGCTGATACTGTCCTTTTCTTGCTAGATGATGATGTTTTTGTCGCCTGCTTTTATAATTCGTATGACCCATAGGCCCGGCTCAATTTTCTTCGTGGAGGGAGCAGAATGTCGCTTTCCATTCACTTTTATTTCCCTTAGCTGTTTTTTGTTGCATTCCTTTTCTCTTTGTTTTTTGTTGCATTCCTTTTCTCTTACCTTTATTTCCGTCTGCTTTTTCCTACATAGTCAAAGTGTTAGTTTCTGTTGGTGAAGATTTCTTAGATGGAGGTTTTGTCTTCAGGTGACCAATGGCTGACCCGCACTTCTCCATGATAGGGATAAAGCAACCTTATAGGCTTACTTTCCCTTTTAACCTCGCGTGGAGTTAAGTTGTTGATGACGATCCCGTTGATGTAGATTCTGTAGGTGTAGATTTTGCCTTTGGGTGGCCAAGGGCTGACCCGCACTCCTCCACAAGAGGGATAAGCTAACCTTTTAGGCCTGCATTTCCTTTCTTTTCGCCTTGCGTGGAGGTAAGTTGTTGATGGCGATCCCGTTGATGTAAATTCTATTGGTGTAGAGTCTGCCTTCGGGTGGCCAAGGGCTGATCCACACTCCTTCGTGAAAGGGATAAGGTAACCTTTTAAGCCTACCCTTCCATTTTCACCTCGTGGGGAGGTAAGTTGTTGATGGTGATCCCATTGATGTAGAATTCGTTGGTGTAGGTTCTACTTTCGGGTGGCCAAGGGCCGACCCGTACTCATGCGCGAGAGGGATAAGGTAATATTTTAGGCCTACCTTTCCCTTTTTGCCTCGAGGGGAGATAAGTTGTTGATGGCAATCCCGTTGATGTAGATTCCGTTAGTATAGATTCTACCTTCGGGTGGCCAAGGGCCGAACCATCTCCTTCGCGAGAGGGATAAGGTAACCTTTTAGGCCTATATTTTCCTTTTTGCCTAGCGGGAAGGTAAGTTGTTGATGGTGATCTCGTTGATGTAGATTCTACCTTTGGATGGCCAAGGGCCGACCTGCACTCATTAATGTAGATTCCGCTAGTGCTGGTGTAGATTCAGCCTTTGGGTGGCTAAGGGCTGACCCGCACTCCTCCGCGAGAGGGATAAGGTAACCTTTTAGGCTTACCTTTCCTTTTCGCCTCGCAGGGAGGTAAGTTGTTGATGGCGATCCCGTTGATGTAGATTCTACCTTCGGGTGGCCAAGAGCTGACCCGCACTCCTCCGCGAGAGGGATGAGGTAACCTTTTAGGCCTACCTTTCCCTTTTTGCCTCACGGGAAGGTAAGTTATTGATGACGATCCCGTTGATGTAGATTCTATTGATGATATCCGTATCTTTCTCTTCATTATTCGAGCAGTCTTCGTCCCACTTTCTGTTGGGGAGAGGTCGGAATGCCTCATGCCACCCTACCTTTTTATCTCCCGGGGAGGTAATTTGGATAGTGATGTGGCTTGTTCGCTCCTTCACTACGGTGGGGGTCGAGGTAAGTATTCGGATAGCCGTAAGTTGTTTGGGTAGCCATGAAGTTGATCCCACTCTCCACTGTTGTAGGGATAAAGCAACCTTAAGGCCTACATTTCCCTATGATATCCCACAGGGAGATAAGTTGTCCAGGCAGTCTGTTACTCTACCTACTCCTGCCCTTTGACGCTGACGAGAAAGGTAAACAATTTCCTTCGGGTAGCTGAGGACTAACCCACACTCCGTTGCGGGAAGGATAAGACAACCTTAAGGCCTACCTTTCCTTCTGTTGTCCCGCGGGGAGGTAATTCTGATAGTGACGTGGCTAATCCGCTCTTTCACCGTGATAGGGGTCAGAGTAAGTTATTCATGCCACCTCGGGGCTAGTCCGGCTCTCTCGGATGAGGAGGCTGAGCTGTCCGCTCACCTATCATCCTTCGTAGGGAGGTAAGTTGTTCAAGTGGTTTGTTCTAGACTCGCTCCCACCCATTGACATCACAGGGAAGGGTACATTTGGGTCAGGCTGGCGCTAAACCCACACTTCGTCATAGTGGAGGTCGGGATAAGTTATTCGAATAGCCGAAGGCTAATCCTGCTCTCCTCTGTGGAAGGGATAAGGTAGCCATAAGGTCTACCATTCCCTATGGTATCCTGTAAAATGGTAAGTTGTTCGGGTAGTCTGTTACTAGACCAGCTCCCTCCTTTTGACGCTTACGAGGAGGGTAAACTTTATCTTCGGGTGGCCAATGGCTGACCTGCACTCCTCCGCGAGAGGGATAAGGCAATCTTCTAAGCCTGCCTACCTTTCCCTTTTTGGAGGTAAGTCGTTGAAGTTTTTATTTAGCGAAGTTAACTCTACTAGTGTGTGGACCGATTTTCTAGTTATATTATGCTCTTGAAATCAATCATTGAGACAAGACAAAATTATGTCCAGTAACTTTCACATGAAAATATAAAAATTATGACGAGTGAGTCGGCTTATCAGTAATATTTTCACAGGTGTTTGGCGTTCCATGGGTGTGGTAGCTTGTTTCCTTGGGAATCTTTGAGGCAACAGGAACCTGGTCTATTTGTGGCGATGACCACATAGAGTCTCTCCCAGTAGGGGCCCAGTTTTCCTTCATCTCGCGTTGTTGTTCCCGTTTCTTTAAGTACCAATTCCCCTACTTGGAATGTCCTTGGCTGCACGAGCTTGTTGAAACACCTTTCAGCCGTTCTTTTGTCGGATGCGACCTTTATATCTACTTTTAGTCGGACTTCTTCTAGCAGGTCCAGTTGTTCCTCTAGTCATGTACTGTTAGACTCTTGTTCGAAGTGTTGAACTCTCTACATAGGAAGTCCAGTTTCTACCGATGACATTGCCTCTTGTTCATAGGTGAGAGTGAATGGAGTTTCCCCGATCAGCGTCTTCATCATGACTCGGTAGGCCCAGAGCACGGTGAGGAGTTCCTCAGCCCATGCACATTTTCTATCCTCAAGTCGTTTTTTGAGTATTCCCATTAGTGTCTTGTCAGTCGCCTCGACTTGTCCATTGAACTGAGGGTGTCCTGGGGACGAGTATCGAAACTTGATCCCCAATTCTTGGCACCAATTTTGGTAATGGTGGGAGTCGAACGGCCTTTCGTTGTTCGAGATGATAGTGTGCAGGACTTTGAACCTGCAAGCTACTGATCTCCACAGGAATCGCGTGATATTGCTAGCAATGATGGTGGCTAAGGCTCCAACCTCGACCCACTTGGTGATGTAGTCGACAGCCACCACTACGAACTTGACTCCCCCTTTGCCCGGGGGAAGTGGACCGACCAAATCAACCCCCCATTGGGCGAACGACCATGGTGATGTGATGGACATCAATTTCTCTAGCGGACAATGGGGAATTTGGACGTATTCTTGGCATTTTTTACACTTTCGTGCATAGCCTTTAGCGTCTTGGAGCGCTTGAGGCCAGTAGTAACCCACCCTCGTCACCTTTCCAGCTAGTGCCTATCCTCCTGAATGGTTCCTGTAAATTCTCTCATGTATTTCTGCTAACATGTATTGCGCCTCTTCCGAGGAGATGCATCTTAAGAGAGGCACCGAGTAACCCTGTCGGTATAAGATTCCCTCGATCATAGTGTAACGTGCCGCCCTATTCCTGACTTTTCTTACCTCTTGCCTATCTTCAGGTATGTCGCCAGCTTCCAAATATCTGACTATGTCTGCTGCCCAATCTAGGGCCCCAAGTCGTATTTCTATTACTTCGATTTTGACAACGGGCACTTCCACTGTCCTAATTACCGTATTTTCCCGTAGGGTAGAATCTTCCTGCCCGAACGCCACGCATGCCAATTTTTCCACCTTTTGATTTTCCGTCCTTGGTACTTGTTGAATTTGGTAATATTTGAAGTGAGGACGCTCAGCTTCTACCAACGCCATATATCTCCTTAATTTCTCACTCTTAACAGCAAACTCCCCCCACACTTGGTTTACTACCACTTGAGAATTAGCCCACACTTTGATCTCGACGGCCCCTAAAGTTCTGGCCACCTGCAATCCCGAGAGCAATTCTTTGTACTCTACTTTGTTATTTGTTGTTTTAAATGTCAATTTAACGGAATAATTGTGTTATTCTCCTTCTGGAGTCGCAATGTGCACCCTGACTCTCCTTCAAGCCCGGCAAGACGAGCTCGTCAATGAATACTTACCAGGGCTTTATAAGGTGCGCGCCAATGTCCATTGCTGGGAACCTGGTAAACTCAGCGACAAAATCCGCTAACACTTGTCCCTTTATGGCGTTTCGAGGTGTGTACTCAATATCGAACTCGCTCAACTCCATTTCCCAATTCATGAGACGTTCTAAAGCATCTGGTCGTTATAATACCTTCTTCAGTGGAGTCTCTGTTAGGACTATACTGGGCGAGCCTAGAAATACATGCGCAGCTTTCACGTGGTCATTACCAATGCATCAACTAACTGCTATATGTGGGGATATCAGGTTTCGGCCCCCCGATATGTTCGGTTGGCATAGTAGACAGGCTTTTGTATCCCTTCCTCCTCGCACACCAGAGCTGAAGAAGCTGTCTGAGGGGATACAACCAGATATAGGGTCAAGGTCTCCCCACTCCGTGGTTGGTTAAGCAGCAGAGGGCTAGTGAGGTACATCTTAAGAGCATCCACATTGGTCTATGCATATGTATATGCAAAGTCATATTTGCATAATATGACCCTAAAATCTTCTACATTAGCTTTTGCATATCCAAATATTTAGCTAGCTATGAACAGTGCTTATCCAAATTTGGATAACTACTATTCACTCTACAAAATATATTTTAATAATTATTTCTCTCTCCTCTCACTCTCTCTCTCACAATCCTTTCTTTTTCTCTCTTCTTCAACAACACAACAAACATTCACATGCACATTCATTTTATTATTATAATATATTATATATTTTTTTTTCATTTTATTATATTTTTAATATAATATATTAAAAAAATTATATTTTTTATTATTGCATTTGTATTATTAATGTCAAATATATGTAGTGGATGCTAATTACAAAATATATATATAAATTGATTTTAGCAAAATAATAATAATAATATTTTATTATTATTTTGTCTCAAATATGCATAAGTCAATGTGAGAATTTTGCTTAAATGGCAAATTGGTTATGCAAAAGAGGTGATTTTGCATATGCATATGCATAGACCAATGCTAATGGTCTAAAGGCTTTGAACTCCTGGTTGCACTCGTCGTCCCACATCTTTGCCTTCTGCAAGATTTTAAAAAAGGGCAGGCACTTGTCGGTTAATCTTGAGATGAACCTGTTGAGGGTGGCGACTCGCCCAGCCAGCTTCTGTACTTCGTTTATGTTGCGTGGTGGGGCCATGCATAGGACGGCGTCCACTTTCTTGGGATTAACCTCAATGCCCCGTTCGGACACCATAAACCTAAAAAACTTTCCCAACCTGACACCAAAAGCACACTTTGCTGGGTTTAGCTTCATTTGGTACTACCGCAGTATCGCAAAAGCCTCTGTCAAGTCGTTCTGATGCTGCTCTAAGGTCCCACTTTTGACCAACAGGTCGTCCACATAGACCTCCATATTTCTTCCTATTTGATTTTTGAACATTCAGTTAACCAGTCGTTGGTAGGTGGCCCCCGTGTTTTTTAGACCTAAGGGCATCGCCTTATAGCAGTACAGACCTCGATCCGTGATGAACGAGATCTTCTCCTCGTGTTCAAGCATCATACGGATTTGGTTGTACACCGAGTAGGTGTCCATGAAGTTGAGCATACTATGACGTGCCGTCGAGTCGATAATAAGGTTGATGCGGGTAAGCGGGAAGCTATCTTTCAGGCAAGTTTTGTTGAGGTCAGTGAAATCAACACACATTTTCCATTTTCCACTTAGTTTCTTTACTAATACCACATTCAACAACCACTCCGGATAGTGAGCTTCTCAGATGAACCCTACCTCCAGCAGTCGGTTCACCTTTTCTGCTATGGTGCCGTTCTTCTCTGCACTGACGCTTCGACTCTTTTCCGCACCCCTCTGGCTTTCGAGTCCACGCTTAAACTGTGATATATGATTTCAGGTGCTATCTCAGACATGTCCCTGTGATTCCACGCAAACATGTCCAAATGTTCGGTGCGGAGTTGTCGCATAAATTGAGGGTCCCCCATGTTCTCCATGTGTTCCGTGTACATTTTGTTCCCGAGGGCTGTTGCAGTGTGTTAGGTCGTTCTGTCTTATCGATCAATCGGCACCCTTCCCTGGTTGTCGTTCCGTTCCTTGTTTGGATAAGAGACCCTATTGGGCTAGGCTCTTGGCTAAGGCTCCGTAGGCCTTTCCAAGGGGAAAATTCCCCTTCCATATATCATATCATTTAATATATAGATAGCATAATAAGTCAATAATTTCAATTATATAATATATTATTATCAAATATAAATTATAAATATATTGTAGCATGCATTACTAGATATTATATATAAGGGTATTACAAGCATATCATATAAGTATATAGTTATAATATATAAGTTATTTTACATATATTACACAATAAGAATATTTTACAATATGTTATCATTACCTAATAGGCCACTAAAAAGTCCTAAAAAGACTAATAAAAACAAAAAGCAGATTGTTTGTTATAAATGCGGAAAAGTAGGACATTATAAATCAAACTGTAAAGTCAAACTACAAATTAATGAAGTAGATATATCCGAAACATTAAAAGACAAATTAATAGACATTTTTATAATATATTCAAGTGAAGATGAGGTTAGTTCTTCAGAAGAAGAAGAAATTTATCAATTAAAAGAATCAAGTTTTTCAGAACAATCTTCCGATAGTGAATTAGAAGAAGATGAAGTATATATTTGTAATTGTCTAGATAAAGATAATTGCATTTGTAACAAAACCATTAATGTACTCTCAAAACAAGAAGACATTATACTAGAATTAATAGACAAAATCAACAACCCTCAAGAAAGAAAAGATTATTTAGAAAAATTAAAAGATACATTTAATAATCAAAATACTACAATAACTTCATCCTTAACACCTTAAAATTTTTCAGAAATAATAGGAAGATTTAAAACTGACAAATAGAAAATTACGATTCAAGATATACAACAAGAAATCAATTAGATAAAACAAGAAATTAGAAATTTAAAAACATCCAATCTTAAATTAGAAGTTTCAAACGAACAACTATTACAAGAAATTATATTATTAAAAATAGAGAAAAATGGAAAGAATCTTCATGATGAAAAACATAAAATTGAACAGGGAGAATGTTCAACATTAGCTGAAACGGACAATTTCATTAATATTTTTGATAAGATAAATTTTCAAAAATGGTATGTTGAAGTAACAGTTTCAATTAATCAAGAATTCTCTTTTACTAGAATTGCCCTATTAGATACAGGAGCGGACCTAAATTGTATACAAGAAGGATTAATACCTTCTAAATATTTTGAAAAAATAAAAGAAACATTATCCCAAGCCAATGGAACAAAATTGAATATAAATTATAAATTATCTAATGCACATATCTGTAATAATGGACTTTGCTTTAAAACAACATTCATTTTAGTAAAAAATATTAATACCAAAGTAATATTAAGAAATCTCTTTCTTGCACTACTTTACCCTTTCTCTGTAACAGAAGAAGGAATTTATACTAAAATACTTGGACAAGAGATATAATTTAAATTCTTATTTCCCCCGGTACCAAAAGAAATTAACTCTTTAAAGAAAATTTCATTAACCAGAGAAATTAATTTTTTAACAAAAAATAGAATTAGAAGAAAGGAAAACTAAATAAATTTCTTAAAACAAGAATTAAAATATAAAAGAATTCGAGAACAGTTAAAAGACTCATTATTAACCCAAAAAATTGATAATTTCAAAATTACAATTGAAAATGAAATATGCTCTAACCTGCCCAATGCCTTCTGGAACAGAAAACAACACATAGTTGAATTACCCTATGAAAAAGAGTTTTCTGAGGAAAAACATTCCAACCAAGGCTAGACCTATCCAAATGAATAATGAATTACTAGAATATTGTAAAAAAGAAATTAATGATTTAAAAATAAAAGGATTAATAACGAAAAGTAAATCACCATGGAGTTGTGCTGCTTTTTATGTCCAAAAACAGGCAGAATTAGAAAGAGGAGTTTCTCATTTAGTAATAAATTATAAACCCTTAAATAAGGTATTACAATGGATTAGATACCCAATTCCTAATAAAAAAGATTTATTATCCCGATTATATAATGCTATAGTATTCTCAAAATTCGACATGAAAAGTGGTTTTTGGTAAGTCCAAATTACTAAAAAAGATCGATATAAAACAGCATTCACAGTCCCCTTTGGACATTTTGAATAGAATGTTATGCCCTTTAGATTAAAAAATTTCCCTAATGAATTTCAAAATATTATGAACGAAATATTTACTCCCTTCACTTATTTTTCAATAGTTTATATAGATGATGTATTAATATTTTCTTCATCTATTGAACAACATTGGAAACATTTAAATATTTTTGTTCAAGTTATCAAACAAAATGGATTAGTTGTCTCATCATCAAAAATAAAACTATTTCAAGAAAAAAATTAGATTCCTTGGACATGTAATTTATCAAGGAACTATTACACCAATTAGTAGAGCAATAGAATTTGCTGATAAATTTACAGATGAAATAAAAGATAAAAATCAATTACAGAGATTTCTAGGAAGTCTCAACTATGTTGCAGATTTTTACCAATCTCTTATACCATTATGTGAACCATTATTTAAAAGATTAAAAAAGAATCCACTTCCTTGGACAGAAAAACATACTAATATCATAAAATAAATTAAAGCCCATATTAAGAAATTACCATGCTTAGGGCTTCCATCTCCTCATACTTTTAAAATTGTTGAAACAGATGCCTCTGATATTGGATACAGAGGAATTATGAAACAAAAATTATCATCCAACTTGGAACAGATAGTTTGATTCCATTCAGGATGTTGGAATCCTACTCAAAAGAATTATAGTACTATTAAAAAAGAAATTTTAGCTATTGCATTATGTATTTTCAAATTTCAAGATAATTTGTTGAATCAAAAGTTTTTACTTAGAATAGATTGTAAATCAGCCAAGGAAGTTTTAATTAAAGATGTGAAAAACCTGCCTGCCAAACAAATATTTGCCAGATGGCAAGCTATATTAAGTATTTTTTATTTTGATATTAAGCATATTAAAGAAGAATCTAATTCTCTTCCTGATTTTCTATCCCGAGAATTCTTACAAGAAAAATCATGTCATCTTCAAAGTCTAAAATAAAGTCTAAATCCTCATACGCACGGCCGCCATCTCCTCCCTATCCTTTACCTTGTCCTTCTGCAACCCCAAGACCTTATATGGTATTGGGGTCATTACCACAAAATATTAGACCTTCTTACAATCCATTTTTACCATTAGCCTCTCCAAAATTACCAACCTATTCCAAAACTGTTTCTCATTCTTCTCATTCTCCTTTCCAAATTATTAATCCCCCATTATTATCTCAGCCTTCTTCATCTCCTATTATTATCAAATCTCATTGGCATCCAGTTTTTCCTATTGAATCTGAAATTCAACATCTGTCTGACCCTCAGAAATTACTTGATGCCTTTCTCCTACCAGACTGGCATTATGTTCCACAAAACATTAAGAAAACCCAGCATTTTTATGAATTTATATTAGTATATACTGACTCAATTATTTTCTCAGAAATTTCTTGTTCCCTTCAAACTCAACATTCTCCACCTGCGTCTCCAATTATTTTTTTTCATAAAGTCACTATCAAACAAGTTCTCACCCTGGAACAATGGGGAAAAAATCCCTATTTAACAAGAAAATTTTCTCATCCCTGTGATCCTCCTTATTATGATTATTACGATTACCAGCAAGCATGGACAAAAATGTTTCTAAAACAAAATAAAAATTTACGTCATTCATGGTTCCTTCATTTTGATAAACTACAAGAAATTAAAACACTCCCGAAATGGTTCTCACTATGGTGGGAATATTATGGACCTGAACCTCTTCTCCTTCCTCTTCCCCTTCAAGAAAGTCTCCAAAATTTTATTTCACAAAATGACAGTCCACCAGCATTAAACCATTGTTCACCCCCTCTTGCTCTTCTTTGTCAAAACAAAATTAAATTGGATTATGAAATGGGAATACATTATCAAACCTCATCCCTCTCTCAAAACCATTATGTTTCTTGCCCGCCAAGTTTCCATCAAATGGTGGGAAAAATATAATTATGATCATGTATTGAAGATGTTTTCAAAAGTTACCAAAACTCCGGAAGTCCTAGTCCAACGGAGCAGATTTCAAGCACAATTAGCATCCATTACAAGCAATAAGGATTTGAAAAAATTAGCTGAAGTAATGTCATAAATATCAGACAGTGACGATGAAGAAGAAGCACAACCCAGATTATCTCCACTACAGCAACCCGCATTATCACCAGCCCACCAGGCCTCTCCTTCTCAACAGGCCTCTCATTCTCAACAGGCCTCTCAATTTCAGGGTAACCAAACTGCATCTCCTTCTCAAGATTATTCACCTTACCATCCGGTACAACTGATGGATTCTCAAGATCCGTTTGAACTAGAATTAGCAAATTATGATCCTCAGAATATGTGATTCCAAAAGATTATTATCTGACTAGCTAGCATGACATGCAGAAATTGTCAGAATATTATCCCTCTAGAAAGTTATTTGTGACAAATTATTACCCAGCAAAGCGACAAATAATTCTGTATAAGATTACGTGTTTTGTACTATGTTTGTTTTTAGCGTCGGCTGACACTGTTCTTGTCTTTAATGGCAGCCGGTACCATGTTTGTCTTTAGCATCGGCCGATACTGTTCTTATAACGGCCGGTACTGTTCATGTATTATTAAAGTTACTGTTTTAGTGTCTATATAAAGAGGTTCACGAGGCAAGAAGGATATTCAGAATTTCTAATCTGAAATCCCATCATTTCTCGCCCAAACCTCTCCAGTCAAGTCCTGTCCTCCTCTCTTTGTAAATCTTTCAATTGTCCTTCCCTCATGTCTTCAGCTTCCAACTCCTATGAGAATTAATTTCCTTGTAAGTATTATGTTCTTAATGAAGAAGTTTATTTTATATCTCTTTTCTTCAATTTTTATTTCCTCATGCATATGGTTGGTTATACCGCCTGCCTTCTTTGCTGTCATGCATATGGCCGGTCTTACCGCCTGTTATTTTAATATCATATTATTTTAAATTAATATCATATTATTCTACCTGGAATATACGCCTTTGGTATCAGAGCTATTGGTGATAGTATTCTTATTTCTTATTGGTATCATATTGTTTATATAGTTAATGATATACGAATATTGCTTGTTTAATATTCGAACTAGTATTAATATTTAGGAACATCTCATTCATTAAATGAACCGAGTATATACTAGTTAAACTCGAATTAACTGAGTATATATGAGTTGAGTTTGAACTGTTAACAGACTGCTCTATTTATTTGCAATCCTACTCTTATATCTAGTTAACTAATAGATAATTAAAAATAATAATAAGTAATTATTTATTATTTAATATCATATTGAAAAATTAGGAATATAAATTAGTTTTTTTATTATTTCAAATCACACAAAGATGTAACATATTTAAAAATATTTCTAATGTATAATTTTTAACAACCACAATCATTTAGGCCTCGTTTTGATAGAAAAATGGTCTTATCTTATTTCATCTCATCTCAACATCCAAACACCACAAATACAAATACAAATACAAATACGAACATTTTTCAATTTCAAATTTTTAACTTTTTTGTCAAATCAATATCTAATCGTTACAACTTTTCATAACTTCTAAACAAAATACAAAAAATAATTTTACTTTTTCAAATCATAAAACAAAAATACTATTAACAAATTGTATTATAATAATACTTTAACTACATAATCTTTTGATTCAATTTTTTATCTCTCATTTTTCAAAACCTCATAAGAAACATCTTAAACTCAAATCATTTCACTCTCATTCTCAAATTTATCATCTCATCTGAACGTCTAAAAGGTTTCGCCAACTTTCTTTTTCTTTTGTATTTTTTTAGGAAAATGCTTGGGGGACTGATGAATTGGTCCCCAAAATGGATAGATGCTTGTTTTTCTTTTTTCTTTTTTAGTTTTATTTAATGATTAAGGAAGTGTTTATTAATAAATTGATGTATTTTTTAAATATATATATTTAAAGATGTTTAAAAAACATGTAAAAGAAAAAAAACAAAACAAAACACAATTATCACTCCAACTATCGGTACTTTTTATGCCCACAAAATGTATCCACTCATATACTTTTATTATTTTTTTTCTTGATGGTTAAGGAAATGATTATTAGTAAATTTATATTTATATTTTATTTTATTTTTTTCTGATTAAGGATGTTTAAAAAATGCTTAAAAAAAGAAAAGAAAAACAAAAAAACTCATTTGCACTAGTAGGGGCGAGCACCGACTTAGTTTTAGTCGGAGTTGGATTCTCCTAAATTCGACTCCGACTCCGATTTTGTCAGAGTTTAAATCTGAACTCTGACTTATCGAGCGGAGTCAGATTCTGACTTTTAGCTTTGGGGTTCTTTTTTTTTTTTTTTTTACTTCATATTTAGCCTATTTAAAAAAGAATTTTTTGTGGGCTTTCAAATATCAATTTTTTGAAAAAATTAAAAATTAAAACTAAATTATTCATTGCTAAATTACTTCTATACTAATGTCTAATTTTTTTTTATACTAGACACATACTATAGTGTCTAATTACATGTTATCATACTATAATATTACATATTATTTTTAGTGTCTAATTACATGTTATTATATTATAGTATTACATGTTATTATATTATATTAGTGTCTAACTTATTTATAACTTATTTCTATACTAGACTTATATCTAGTGTCTAATTACATGTTACTATATTTTAGTAAATTAGTATTATGTGTTATTAACTTATTATACTATATTTATTAGTTATTTATATACTAGTATCTATTTATTTCTATACAAGATTTATACTATGATGTCTAATTACATGTTATTATATTAATATATAACTTATTTCTAACTTAATTATATACAAGATTTTCTAGTGTCTAATTACATGTTATTATATTTTAATAAATTAATATTATGTATTATTAACTTATTATACTAGCCTTATTTTATTATATTAGCTTATTTAAATAATAGTTGTCTAACTTTTTTTTTTTTTGGTTGGAGAAAAACTATGTTGTATTCATATTCAATCAGAAGTCACTACATTGTACAACTTATCATTAGAAATCAAACACTCAATCGAGTTGGGCCCCTCTTCCATCCAATATTGTTCTGTCTAACTTATTTCTATACTTATCATTAGTTTATTTATATCGTAGTGTAATTATATTATATTATATTATTTTATAATAAATAGCTCATATTAGTATATTATTGAATTTAAATCTATAAGTTCTAGTTATATAACTATATAATTATACTAATATGTATGATAAAGACAAAAGATAAACAAATATATAATAAGCCACTAAAAAATCCTAAAAAGACTAATAAAAAGAAAAAGCAGATTGTTTGTTATAAATGTGAAAAAATAGGACATTACAAATCAAACTGTAAAGTCAAACAACAAATTAATAAATTAGATATACCCGAAACACTAAAAGATAAATTAATGGACATTTTTATAATAAATTCAAGTGAAGATGATGATAGTTCTTCAGAAGAAGAAGAAATTTATCAATTAGAATTATGAAACAAAAATTATCATCCAACTCGGAACAAATAGTTCGATTCCGTTTAGGATGTTGGAATCCTACTCAAAAGAATTATAGTACTATTAAAAAAGAAATTTTAGCTATTGTATTATGTATTTCTAAATTTCAAGATGATTTGTTGAATCAAAAGTTTTTGCTTAGAATAGATTGCAAATCAGCCAAGGAAGTTTTAATTAAAGATGTGAAAAACCTGGCTGCTAAATAAATATTTGCCAGATGGCAAGCTATATTAAGTATTTTTGAATTATATTATATTATATTATTTTATAATAAATAGCTCATATTAGTATATTATTGAATTTAAATCTATAAGTTCTAGTTATATAACTATATAATTATACTAATATTTATGATAAATATATAGATAAATACATATTTTTATAACATATATATAATATTAGAATTGGAGTATAAAGTCAGAATCGAATCGGTTCAGAATTAGAGTTTGTCCAGTAACACCTCCAACTCTAATTGAAAAATTAAAAAAGAAATTGGACTCCAACTTCATTTAGAGTCGAGCGGAACTAGAACGGAATTGAATTAAAAATCAAATTTTCAGATTTTTGCTCCGCATGAACTAGGGTGCATATTGGAAGTGCAGTTTGGTATGCACCCTATCTTTTTCTTTTTTTATTATTTTTAAGAAAATTGATATAAATACAAAGAAATTATATAAAAATAAATTTACAAACTGACGTAAATTTATAGAATTCGTTAAATCAACTTTGTAATAATAATAATTTTATAATCTAATATATTATATTAAATAATATCAATTTATGTGTTTATTTTGTATAATCTTTTTGTAGATAAAGTATTTTTGTTTTTTTTTAACCCACCCGCAGAAGAACGCATGTTCCTTTACAAATTTTCTCTTCCCTGCAACGCTCGTACCACTCTCTGACCTTCTCTCTAGGTCTCTTTTGCTGGCTCAAGGTAAAACCCACATCACTGTGTTCTCCGCATAAATTGTTTGCGTTTGAACTTGTAACGAATATTTTCTATCGCTTTGCTCTTATTCGTTTTGAATTTAGTGATCGGAATTGTTGTTTTGATTTAATCTCTTTTCGAGTTGACCGTGTTTGAGATTTCGAATCCGTTGAGTATCTGTTTGCGGGAGGGATAGCATTGTCTGGTTGAAATCTGTAATGAGTTTTGATCTCTTCGGATTCCTCTTTTTCTTTACTCCTCCCATTCTATAGCCCAAAATCCTTGCGTAAAGAGGGGGAGAGAGAGAGAGAGAGAGCTTGTAAAAAGTGGTTCAGCTTCTCGCGGAACATACGCGACACAGCTACGCCACCAAATCCAATCCCTGGAGGGAAGGTCCCAGAGCACTAAGGAGAGAGCGAGTGGGCCTGAGTGTCCCGTCACTAGAAATAGGATCCGGAGGACTGTTAACAGAGCTTATGACGGTGTACTGTCTGGAGGTGCTGTCGGAGAAGGGATCATTCGAGCCTTTTTGGTGGAAGAGCAAAAGTTTGTGAAGAAGGTCAAAAGGAAAACCAAGCCCCAAGGAGTTAAACTATATGGTTTAGCGAGTTTCAAGCAGCTTTAGCGTAATTTTGACCTTGGCAGAGTGGCGAACTATGGCGAAGTAATTTGAGTTGTTCTGATTTGGATCTTCTTTTGCATTTAGGCTAGTTTAATGCATGATTTCAAGCTCCCATTTTGTCAACAAATCCACCGTTCTAAGATTTTTTTTGGTTAAAATGTGATGTGATACTATTTTTCTGCTAAAAGAATAAAAATCTTTGGTTTGGTCTCATTGGTCAGATTTTAGTCTTTCTTTTGAATTTTGAGATTTTTAATTTCTAAAGCTTTCTTTTTTCTATACATTTATAAAGTATGGGGGAAATGTTTTCTCTGATCGAATACATTGTGTATCTTTCATGGAAGTCTATTGGAAAATTGAATTACTGACATTGGGTAAGTTTCAGCCGAAGTTTGAAATCTTGTTGAAAAAAAAAAACAACATTGATTCCAGTTTAGGAACTACTTAGGCCTTCGATTGCGTAATTGGACTCTAGTAAAACTTGAGGGTTAAGGACTTACAGTAAAAAAAGGATTTATTCTTGTTTGTTCATAGTGCTATATCACATAAATGACTTTAAAGTTTTATAGGAGATATTTTAAAACATGCATAAGTTATTGTCAAATAAAGCATGTGTTACATGCATTATTTATAATGAATAGGACAATTTCTAAGAAAGGGATTATATTTTTTTTATTGTGCAAAGAAACGAAAGAAAGATGTAAAGAATGGCACGTGTTTAAGGAAAATGAATATTTTGAGATTTTAATGTCCTAATGAATAAGCCTGATATTGAGGCTGAGATGGAGTGCAACCACTATGGGTGATCCATCGCCGGAGAGAAAGTTTCCACCCATGTGTTAGTTTGATGGATAGGAAAGTCACTCAACCTGGGGCAAGGTTGAGAAGGGGTCCCTTCTGGTTACACATAGCCCCTGCATACAGGCAAAATTTTATACTGGCCAAAGGTTAGCAAGTGATAGATTATAAAAGCTCCAAGCATGTTAGGGAAGTAAGAGTAGTTTGTTTATTGTGGACAATGTACATTTATGTATATTTTAAGGGTCGATAAATGTTATGAGTTCAGTACTTGTCTATAATTATATGCATCCACTTCAATTGCAAAGAAATTCAATAATATTCCAGTAGGCTGTTTCATGTATGTGATGAAAGTGTTAACTTCCCCAAAATATTTTTAACTCAACTGTTTTTAATTGGTTGGGTATATTTTTACTGAATTTTCCACTCACCCGGTCTTATTTTCCTCCCCAAATGCAGGAGCATGCAAGTACGAGGCTGAAATGTCTAAGGATAGATGGGGATTTTTATCAGAAGAGCTTAGTAGGAAGATTTGTTTAATAAGTTTTGTCATAGCACGCAGAGTTTTATGAGAATGATAATGTCATTTCACTCGAAAGCAATCTCTCTCTCTTCTATATCTATGTCTAAACTCTCCCAAATCAAGCTCGTGGCGATCCTTTTCGCAGCACTAAGCTTCACTGACCGCTCCACCACAGCTTCTCCGAATCACCGCCAATACAATATGGGAGATCTTGTACCCTTATATGTCAACAAAGTGGGGCCCCTCAACAATCCTAGGTACCCCAAATTCTGAGTATATCAACCTCTCCATTTCTCATCTGAACTCACTTCCAATCCTAATATGTATACATATTGATCTTTATGTTTATTTGTGTTCTCTCGCAGTGAGACCTACTACTACTATGACTTGCCATTCTGCCGCCCAGGTTAGCTACTTCAGCATGTAATAAGATTTTAGCGATCTTTGTCGTTTCCTTAGCCCTAAATATAACTTACATATTCTATGGGTGTTTTTATTTGTTGAGCTTTGCCATGTTCAATGGCCAATCATGTTGCCCTCTGAGTCAGATTGCTCAATATGAGTAACCTATATATATAAAAAAAAAAAGTGTTTGATATGAATTCGTGTTTACATGTGGTAGTTGTTAGATTTACATTTTGTGCTACTTTTAAGCAGTAGAAGTTGAGTTTTCTATGTTGTGGCTTGCAGATCCAGTAATCCAGAAGAAGGAATCCTTTGGTGAAGTCTTGAATGGTGATCGTTTGACCAATGCTTTATATGAGTTGAAATTCCGGGAGAACATAACTGGGAAGACCCTTTGCCAGAAGAGGCTTAGAGTTCCTGAAGTTGCTAAGTTCAGGGATGTTGTGAGCGAAGATTTTTACTTCCAGATGTATTTTGATGATCTTCCATTGTGGGGGTTCATTGGGAAAGTTGAAGAGGAGAGTGAGATTCTGGGTGAGGAGGGCCCTAAGTATTATCTCTTTAAACATGTTCAGTTTAATGCTCTTTACAATGGGGACCGAGTTGTAGAAATACACGCATTTAGTGATCCTAATCATGTTGTGGAGATAAAAGAAGATGCTGAAATTGATGTTACTTTCACTTATTCAGTTATTTGGAATGAGAGCGCAGCCAAGTTTGAGAACAGGATGGACAAATATACGAGGACTTCATCAGTGCCAATTATCCGCCAAATTCATTGGCTCTCATTTATTAATTCAATTGTTATTATTGTACTCTTGATGGGATTGCTTGCCTTGCTTTTAATGCGGCGTCTCAAGAATGATATGAGAAAGTAATTGCACTGCTCAGCCTTCTCTGTTTTGGGGGCCAGCTATGTAGGTGGTTATTTTACTTTTTCTGCCTAAACTTCTTCATTTATTTCAGGTGTGCCGATGGGGATGAAGAAGAAGAAGATAAGGAGGTTGGTTGGAAATATGTTCATGGTGACGTCTTTAGACGTCCTCCCAATTTGTCCTTGTTTTGTGCTGTCTTGGGTGTGGGTACCCAGCTGCTAACCCTGTAAGACACTTTTAACCATTTTCTTAATTGATTGTATCAGTGTATCAAAACTACATTTGCAATATATACTTTGAGTAGCATCATCCGGGCTTTTAGGTGTCAGGGGACACCTTATTAGATAGTACTCTACTTGCCTTTCGTTGACATGCAGGGTTACCTTTATTCCATGCCCTGCAGTAATATGGCATTTTATGCCTAGTTAATATTTTCATTTTCCAATTAGATACCTCCAGAGTTCATTATGATGTTGGATGGTCTGTAGTGTCTTGGTGGACCTTGATTGGCAGATTTCTTGCATCTCTATACAGCTGGTACTTTTGCTGATGGATGTCATCTTCTTTAAGCTTGTGTACTTTGGATCCAGCTTAATGAACTGCGATTGCATTTTTTTTTTAATCGGTCTGCGACTTTATTAATGCATATCAGTCGGTCTATACTAACTAGCAAATCGTGATGGGGATAGAAAGGGGTGCTTCGGCACTTAACATACAGATATGCATTGCAGAGGTCATGTATGCCATTCAGGCTAACTGTTTTTCAATATCTTTGACTTATGAGAATACAAATTGAACGTTTTTTTCAACTTGTCTCTGCATTTTCCCTTCAGGGTTTTTGTCTTATTCTTATTGGCATTTCTCGGTGTCCTCTATCCTTACAATCGTGGAGCTTTGTTCACATCTCTCGTCTTGATATATTCACTTTCATCTGTGGTTGGTGGGTACATTGCTGCTTCTTTCCACAATCAATTTGCTGAGACTGGATGGGTAAGAGCTCAATGCTTTTTCAGTGCATTGTTTGTCTGCAATTTCCTTCGTAACTTGTTATCCTTGTGACAAAGACAATATTTGATTCCAGGAAAGGAGTGTTCGTCTTGTTGGGATTCTGTATCTGGGTCCGTTTGTTGTGACAGCATCTATTCTTAATACAGTTGCCATATCTTATGGAGCCACAGCCGCACTTCCATTTGGCACCATTATATTGATTCTTCTTATGTGTACATGCGTTGCTATTCCATTACTTGCTTTTGGAGGGGTGATTGGATATCGTTTTAGATCTGAATTTCAAGCACCTTGTGCCACAAAGCGATTCCCCCGAGAGATTCCACCATTAGCTTGGTACCGAAAAACACCTTGTCAAATGTTTATTGCAGGTCTTCTATCTTTGAGTGCAATTGTCCTTGAGTTACACCACTTATATGCAAGCATGTGGGGCTACAAAATATGCACACTTGCCAGCATTTTATTTATCACCTTCATCCTCGTCATTCTACTAACTTCAATGCTAAGTGTTGGCTTGACATATATTCAGCTTTCTGTGGAAGACCATGAATGGTGGTGGAGGTATGTATAGCACATGCAATATACTCGTTCCTTTCAGATGATAATTGGGTTCTGAAATTGTCACTCCATAGCTTGAAAAGTAAAAGTTAAGAATTTTTTGAGGATGAATATGGCATCTTCTGTTTGTGAGGCTTGAAATAATAAATGGTCTGTTCCTCACATCTTTTCAGGAGGGCTCAATATCAGTGGTTTGACCAAATTTTGAACACCGTAGGTCATGTTTGAACACTAACTAGATGAGGCAGAATGATAGTGAAATTTTTCCTGTTTATAGCAAAATGGGCTGCTTGGTCTCAAATACTTCATCTGAATCTGAAGGCTCTGTCCAGTTTATTATAATAGACCATTTATGTTTTAAGGATCAGATGGTCATCTTTTTACTTGTCTTTCTGGATTTTGGAAGGATTTTTTTTTTCTTTTATTGCTTCATACTTCCTTTTTTATCTATAGCAGTCGAACATCCTTCTATCTCCATTGCAACAAAAACGTAAATACCGCACACAATTTTAAGCAGATGTATAATTGGAGTTTTGGGATAGCTTCTTCGTTGAAGGAAAGAGACCATGAATCTTCTGCTTCTTTATTTTTGCATTATATTTAGTGTATTGACTGCATGTTTTCTTTGGCTGATGCAGATCGATGTTGTGTGGAGGCTCGCCAGCCATTTTTATGTTTGGCTATAGCATCTACTTCTATGCCAGGTCAAATATGAACAGTTTCATGCAGCTATCCTTCTTTATTGGCTATAATGCTTGTATGTGCTATGCATTCTTCCTGATTCTGGGTACAATCAGTTTTCGCGCTTCCTTAATGTTTGTTCGTCGTATATACCAAGCTGTTAAAAGCGAATGAATATGCTTTTCTGCATTCAAGTGATGATACAATGCTCCATCTTTCTCTTCTCCCCTTAAATCCATACATACAGGCGGATATGCATTTGCATTTCTTGTGTCTGCGGGGTGAGAGGGTACAAAATAGTCTATCTAGATTGTAACATTTACAAAATTCGTTCATATCTATGAAAAAAATTCCGTCACTCACCCACTGACACATGCATGTTGCAAGCACTAATGCTTGTGCATAGACGCAGAGACAAGAAGATTGTGAGAATTATACAATTCCTTCTAATTGGAGAGATCCATGTATTAGTTTGATTGGAAGTCTCCGTTTGAATTCAGAAATAAGTTGAAATGGTTTTAAATGAGTTAAATAAAATATTGTTAAAATATTATTTTTCAATATTATTATTGTTTTAAAATTTGTAAAAGTTGAATTGTTTATTATATTTTGTGTAAAAATTTAGAAAAGTTGTAATAATGAGATGGGTTTCCAATCCAAATAAGATCAATTGTACTGCTTTGACTGCAACTCAGTGAGTGTTTCCCTGTTATATTGGAGAGATCTGGTGTTTGTGTGTTGAGATCCTGACACATAAGATGAAAGAGTGAGCGTTGACCTCAGAGGAGAGTGTTTGTGTAGAAATTTGAAAAAGTTGTAATGATGAGATGAGTTTCCAATTTAAATAAGATCAATTGCACTGCTTTGACTGCAACTCAGAGAGTGTTTCCCTGTTATATTGGAGAGTTCTGGTGTTTGTGCATTGAGATCCCGACACATAAGATGAAAGAGTGAGCGTTGACCTCAGAGGAGGATCGAGAGATATTGGCTGTGGAAATTTGGGGTTTTTTTTTTTTTTTTAATTCTTAACCCGTTTTGTAATGGCTAAAATGGTGAGATTTTCAGGCTTATTGAAGGTGATTTTGAGACAAAATGATGCGAATGTTTGAGTTTGAGAGAGAGTGTGTCGGTGCGAGATGAGAACTTGAAAGAACAACAAGATTTTAAGCTTCGTTTGGATACAGAAATATTCTTATTTTATCTCACATCATTATTATAATTTTTTTAAATTTTCATATAAAATATAATAAATAATTTAATTTTTCAAATTTTAAAATAATAATAATATTAAAAATAATATTTTATTCAATTCATTTAAAATTATTTCATCTCATCTCACTATTCAAATGAGTTTTAAATATTTTATAAGTAAACATAAATTTTTACAATTGGAAGATTTGTATTTTCGATAACTTTTTATATCATTCTGAGCAATCTGAAATGATCACATTTATCGGCCATAAAATATTAAAATGGTCACTGGCTACAGTAGATGATAAAATTTTCAGCTTTGGCCACCCACACGTTTGGCGGATTTTGCTGCAAAAGCCTTTTCTTTTTCAATAATATTTTTTAATAAAAAAAATTCTATGCATTATCTTCACAAATTATATATTACATTTACTTATTTTTCTCTTATTAAATATGTGGTGTTGGATGATGAGTAAAATAATTCTACTAGTTTTAAAAGAATAAAATAAAAAATAAAAATAAATATAATGTGTGAGGATGATAAGTAGCGAAACTCTATTTTTAATAGCTAGAAATAAATTGATGCTAAAAATTGATATTTGTTGTTGAGTGGAGAAAAAAAGAGTTTTATATCTGAAAGAAATATACGGTTTTGTTTTTTTTTGTATTTTTCCTTCGTTTTATTTACTGCCCCTTTCTCTCTCTAGAAGAAAATAATTATAGGTAATAAAAACTTTCTTTCTAAAAAGACCCAATAAATCAACATCCATTGTTATTTATTTAATTTTTTAGCTGAGTTCGAGCAACATCTCTTTCTAGGTAATATCATCACCATTTTTTTCATAGAAACTTATTTTGTTGCTTCTTTTTGTTTTTTTTTTAATCATTATAATGTACAGTTGTTTAGTAATTATCCACAAAATGTATTTTGTCCTTGAAAATAATATCTTTATTATGATAATAATTATTAAAATATATACTTTTATATTGTTTATTTTATTATTATAAGGAGTAGTGAAAGATTAATGAATTTTTTCTGGTTAGTCTGATTTCAATTTGTTAAAAAAAAGAAATATTTTAACCACAAAGAGATTACATAAAAATAATTTCACAAATTGATGTAGCTTGATGTGGTTCGCTAGATTGTAAAGTTATTTTTGTTATAAAGTAGATCTAATATATCAGATGAAACCACGTCAGTTTGTAAGATTATTTTGTGTAATTCTTTTATGGATGTAGTAGTGCTCAAAAAAATGGAATTTGTGATTCAATGATGTCTTTTATTGAAAATGTTAAATATAGTCATAGAATGTGCAAGCGCTGCGCACTCGTTTTAAAAATGAATGGATAAATATGAAACTCACATAAAAATTATTTTTTTAATGGTGGACTATACTCTGCTTCAAAGGAGTGCGCGACGTTTCTACGCTTCATAACTATATATAATATTAATCTAATATTAATTAAATTAAATCATATTAAGCGGACAAGCCTATGAGTAATTATATTCTCTATACTACCATATATATTTTGAGATAGAATAAAATAATCTAATATAGAAGAAATATAGAATTATTATTCAAACGATCAAAACATATCAAAGCTGGGCTTTAGACCAAATTTGAATAATATTACTCAAAACCCATATCAGATGTGGGCCATGAATCCGAGCTGGGCTAAGGTCAAGGCCACTCACCCAATGCCCAGCCCACCATGGCTCCTGACACAAGTACATTTTTCTTAGGGTTTATCAGCCATGCCCGTTCTTCCCATCGCTATATATGCTGAATGCTTAGCCGTCAGAAATCCCGATAGAGTCGTGGAGTTCCTCTTTGTTCTGGGTAACTTCTCTCTCTCCCCTACCCCCTTGCTTCATTTCTAGGTCTGTAGTCCTCTTTTTGTTTCCCGAGAAGTCACGGGAAATAATGTGGAGTTTTGAATGTTCGAGTCATGTGTTTTTATTTTTCGATCTTGAATCATAATATATCTGGATGTATATTTCTGTAAGATGGCCTTCCTTTTGACGTTATATGGTTTTGTTTGCAGGAGGAAAATATTTTAGTTGGACTGTGGAAAAAACAGACTTTCAAATATGAGGTATTCGAAATCTCAGCTTGTGGGTGCCTTTTTTTCGTATGCCGAATCATGTCAGGAGGGTCTAGCTTTTGGAGTTTTGACGTAGTAAATGTGGAAGCTTTTGTGATGATTAGCAATGCAAATTGTATAATTGATAATAATCGGATGAGATTTGATGGGTTAAGACTATTGAAATTGTATTTCATTTGTTTTTGAACCTTTTCATTTTATGGTTTTTGTTAAATAACTTTGTTGGATTTTATTGTTTTAAATACTGGTAGAGTACTTATCCTATATGCAGGAACATGTTTAGTCCTCTCTCACCTCTCACCGAAGCTAAACTTGCCCATTGATGGCTGTAGGCTAGTTGGAATGTTCTCAATACTGTTTCGTTTTTCTTCAGTAAAGCTGCGAATAGAGGTTGTGTATGCTTGTTTTAGTCGGTCTCTTTGTTTATTGGGGTTGTGATCTGTTGAAATGTGTTGGCAGAATCATGATTATGTTGCTGTAGATTATTAGTTTTTATTAGGACTGGCGTTCAATGGTGTTGCTTATAAACTGAACATTGAAGGCTAGTGCTTTCTCTCGCTCTGAGTCCCCCAAGCACTTCATTATTCTGTCGTCATTAGTAGAAATCTTATCATGTGATAATTATGAAGGAAGTAATCAAGGTGATGCATTTTAGTATATCTTATCTGACTTGTTTGATCCTTGTACAGTAAGCTTCAGAGTGATGCTGTAAGAGAGGCTATCTCCACCCTCTTCAACGGATCCAAAGATAAGAAGCGTAATTTCACCGAGACCATTGAACTCCAGATTGGGCTGAAAAATTATGATCCCCAGAAGGATAAGCGATTCAGTGGTTCTGTTAAGTTGCCACACATCCCTCGTCCCAAGATGAAAGTCTGCATGCTTGGAGATGCCCAACATGTTGAAGAGGTACTGATACTACTGTACATGGCTGAAACAAAAAAATTGTAGCAACTTTTTTATAGGTTCCATCTCGAACAAGGCTCCACATCTTTACTTGTTTCCTTATATCGTGTAGATTCAAGTGCCTATGGTCTTTTGGTTTCTTTGATGGTTGTACTGATTGTCGTTGTCTCTGAAGATTGTTATGACCTCTTATTCTGAGCTTTGTCATTTATAACCTAATCCATGTGATGGGGACATGTTACGTGGGCCGGGGTTTAACCGGATTAAAGACATTTTGCATTTGCAGTCTCTGGGATTACTCATCTTTAAAAAATAAATGTGCAATGTTATTAAATATTTTGGAAAGAAATCTGTCTAACATTTAGAAGGAAAGGAAAGTTTTTGTACGTCATATAATTTTACATATCGATTTATGGATTTTTGCAATGTGTACTTGTAAATACTGCACCTTTTGAATTTCTCCTCTGTGAGATATTGTCAATTGAAAGTAAAATCTTCACATTGTTTTTCCATTGAGAGCATGACGGGGAAGATATGTCTGAGGAAATTGTACAGAAAAACATGCAGATATCAATATCTTAGCAAGTGATTACTCGATTTTGTGAATCCTTGTCTTTCATGTTTGGATATCTGCTCTCTGGCAACCATCGTCCCTACCATATCCCTATTTTCACTTGTTAGCATTATTACTTGGTTGCTTTTAGTATACAGATTTAAAGTAGTTCTGCTAATTATTGGGTGAGTGCACTGATTCTTTAATTTCAAGCTTTCTAAGTGGTGTGTATAAAATCTTGCATTTGTCTTGCTCTCTGGTGGTAAGTTGAATTTTTGTTACGTACTCTTTTCCACGCTTGCATTTATTTTCCCTATGTTTTCTAACTTTGTGCCTGCTTCAGAATAAGTTGTTTTACATTATTTACAATGTCATGCAGGCCGAGAAGATTGGTCTAGATTATATGGATGTTGAAGCATTGAAAAAGCTTAACAAAAACAAGAAGTTGGTTAAGAAACTTGCCAAGAAATACCATGCCTTTTTAGCATCAGAAGCTGTCATTAAGCAGATCCCTCGTCTTTTGGGCCCTGGCCTCAACAAGGCAGGCAAGTATATTATATAAATATATTACACATCTCCTTTTGGCTGTTATCTCTACAGGACATTTTTTAATAATGATTTTGTTTTGGCTTGTGTATCTTTTTGTTGTTTACATTATTTGATGGTTTAAAATATAAGCAATATGGAAATTAATTAGTTATGCCTTTTTTTCCCTTGTCACTCCTTCATTGAGTTGTTGTATTCGATATTGGAGATTATATTTTGAGATTTTATTTAGCAGCAGTAGATGCATAATATATTTTTTACCTTTTGCCTTTGAAGACTCTATTATTACTTGATAGACTTTTTAATTGGGCCTATTGTGGTGCGATTCTGTTTGTTTATTATTGACACAGGCAAGTTCCCAACGCTTGTTACTCATCAAGAATCAATCGAGTCCAAAGTTAATGAGACGAAAGCTATGGTTAAGTTCCAATTGAAGAAGGTTCTTTGCATGGGAGTTGCTGTTGGGAATGTTGCAATGGAGGAGAAGCAGGTCTTCCAAAATGTTCAAATGAGTGTTAATTTTCTTGTTTCATTGTTGAAAAAGAACTGGCAAAATGTAAGTTCTCTTCCTCTGTATTCTGTAATGTAGATGACTGTTTGTATTTTATAAGTTAGATAACTGAATTTCTTATTAGATGTAGACTAATTTAACCTTCTGTTTGAGTTCTTTGAACACCTCTGTCTCTTTGATTTTTTCTAGTCATCAGAAAAAAATCATATTTTGATCTGTCTGAATGATCTATGGCACGACCATATGTTGAGTCTTTTGTCTGGATGGTTCCTTATAAATGGCCCTGTGCACATATGTAGTAGTCACACTGTTCACACGTTTGCTACATACTGCAACAAAACAATAAAATCCAACCACTCATTCCAAAAGATTGACCACAACATTCTGCAGCAATTTGGCTCTGACGTTTTTATTTTAAAGCAAATAGGGTACTGTTTGTCAAGAGTGCTTTCCGCTTCTATTGCCTTTTGGGAAACTAACGTATTGGCTTTATAAAATCATTTATTATCTACACCTTAAGAGCCAGTTTGGATTGAGAACTCATCTCACAACTATTCATATTACTATTCACAAATTTTAACTCACAAATCTCACTACCATTCACAAACCATCTCATCTCATCTCATCTCATCTCTCAATCATCTTATTGGGTACCAGATAATGCTGTGTTTTGTGTTTCATCCTCCTTTTAGTTTGCATTCTTAAGAAGATCTTCATGTGTTTTGATTTTAAAATTTTAAAGTATTACATGTTTCATTGTGTTTTGACATTGTTTTTCTTGAAATCAGGTGAGGAGTTTGTCGCTTAAGACTACCATGGGGAAGCCAGTACGCGTATACTGAGTTCTTGGCAAGGGAGTTTTGTAGGAAAAGCTTATGCGAGCTGTAATACTACTACTTGCAAGTAATATTTTTTTTTTTCAAATGGTCAAGGTTTCTTGTTGGTTGGCTGTTACCTTCCTCTGTTCTTCGGATAGGTAGATAACATATGGTCTTAAATTTGTTTTGTTGAACTTATGATGCATTGTTGAATGTTTTCTTGAAGTTTGGCCATGTCTACTGCATTTTTCACACCGATTCTGGACGTAATTACGACTGGAACATCCACAACTGTCATTTGTTCGGGTCAACCCGGCAATCGCAGGGTGGCCCGAACCGCTCTACCCACGTGGTGATGGCTGCACCGGCTGAGATGGCAGCCACCACTAGTGGTTTTGTTATCTTCCCCCCCCCCCCCCTCTCTCTCTTAATTTTCAATTTTTAATAATAAAAAATTATTTTTTATGATGAAATTCAAATTTTTTAACAATTAATTTGATTTATTTTTTAAGATTATAGATGGCATGTGGCAGTTTTTTATTGGGCTGTGTTTTCCATTAATGTTGATAGATGAAAAACGGATGGATATATTTTTAAAAAAATATTTTAGCTACAAATAGATTATATAAAAGTAATCTTATAAATTAACGTGTATTTATATGATTTGTTATATTGTAAAGTTACTCTTGTTGTAAAGCAGATCAAATAAATCATATAAAATTATGTCAGTTTGTGGGATTACTTGTCTGTCTATAATAGTCCCCATTTCTAAATAATTGGAATTACAAAAGTCATATATATATATATATTTATATAAAGAACATAGCAACATTGGATGGAACATTTAGTATATCAGGGTTCTCTTTCAAAGGAAAATTTTGATAATAATAATATTAGTTTATCTATAATGATTTAAATTTTGAAATTATGAGTGTCAAATTCAAAACATTAATGTGATAAAAATATATATATTTTTTTATAGTAAGTATAAGAATATCATTGCAAGGTTCCTGTACCAAATGACTGTAGATTTAGAGAAAAATGAACACATCAGATTTACACTAAGATCTCATTTGGAAATGACTAGTTCTAGATCCTAATTTATTGATAAGGTTTGGCTCCGATTTCGATGGGGTTGGAAAGCTCAACTCCGACCTCTAACTCCGATCAAAGCTCTGAAGTTGGAGGTCAGAGCTTCGATTCCAATGGCCTGATGCGCTGGTATTTTGGATTGGGCAAAAAAAAAATATTAAAAAAAAAGGGACAATGCTAGAGTGCCTATCAAATGTGCACACTAGTAAAAATGAGTTTTTTTTTTTTTTTTTTCTTTCTTTTTTCTTTAAGCATTTTCAAGCATCCTTGACCATTGAGAAAAAAAATAAAAAATAAATATAAATTCACTAATAATTACTTCCTTAACTATTAAGAAAAAATAAAAATAAATAAAAATATATGAGTGCACATTTGGTGGGCATATTTAGTAGTCATATTATCATTTTTCAAAAAAAAAAAAAAAAAAAAGAAAAAAAAAAACCTAAATACAATGATGGACAATTTACATAGATTACAATTTATATATTTAAACTCAACAAAAGATTAAAAAAAAAAAAGAGGAAAAGATCTAAATCAAAAGCTCCTAAATCCATAGAATCATAAATATTAAAACACATTAAAATCCTGCTAAAAAAAAAAAGAAAAAAAAAAAGCGCCTAAATTCGTAGAATCATAACCATTAAAATCCAATCATGTAAGCAGCAACACAATATCTAAATGCGCACACTTGCAAAATGTAAACAGTAAACATCACACAAGAACACACTCGCTAGTGAGTATTTGTAGCTGTAGACGGTTATTACAACATTATAACTTACAACTCCCTCCGTGACTCCCTCCCCTAATCCCATCAATTTAACAACCAAAGTCACATGAATTTTATATGGACTTACACTACCATCACCAAAGTTACAAAGTATCGTAATTAAGTTAAATAATTAAAGAAGTAACCAACTTCTCCAACTCTAAAAGCATCCAAAAGTATAGTCGCAACCACCACCATGGTCCACTCCCAAGCACCAAGTAACAACTCTAATTTTAAGTATCTTGCATTGTTTTAGAAATTAAACAAAATTAGACATTACACTACTTAACTAAAGGATAATACTAACAAAAAAGTTAGCATGAAAGTTAATGATTAATAATCATGATTCATCTACGGGTCTCTCTCCCATAATGCATCCGTTTCAATCCTCCGCGATTATTGTGGAGTTCACAAATAGGTTTGCAAAAACATAAGAATTATAAGTTAAAGAATTAAAACAATAAAAATATCTAATTAGTCATTTAAAAATAAAGGTTAAAAGTCTAAAATTACTCGACTCAAGTCTATAACTATCAGTATCATAAACATTATCTAGTCTAATAGACATTGATCATAGCCAACTTTGTGTGCAAATGAAGGATGGCCTCCACAGTTCTGAGAGTCAATGAACTCTTATAAGCATCCAACTCACAATCTCTGGTGCTAAACACACATGATCTCTAGTGCTAAACATGGACTAGAGGCCATAGCGATAGGAATGACCAACACATCCCGGACTACTCGAGAAAGGACTGGAAACTTGATGAAATGAACATTCCACCAAGTTAAAATATGAAATGTATCACTAGGTGTCTCGACTTTCTCTATAAAATATAATTTAATCTCAGATTTACTCTGCATAATACTTCTTGATGCTCGGATCTAATGTCGTGGATCATAAAAAATCTAAGATCCTAATATTTAATGTTTCATGTTAAAATATTTAATAAATAGTAGTTGTTTCGGTTAGGAAGCCTGGTTAGAATATAGATCAAACAACGGGCAATTCAAGAGGAATGGTATCGATGGAACTCCCTTCAAGCGTAGCTAGTAGCGGCCATTTTTGTCGTAAACATTCATAAAGCTTTCAAGCCTAGCTAGTAGTTACCGTACCATGATAAGATGCCATATCGGAAGGGTAGTTTTGAGAAGAGATAATTATCGATCTTGATCAGCCTAGAGTTTGATATTTTGAGTTATATAAATGACTGTCTATTTAAATGATAAATATATAAAATTATTTAAAATATGTGATTAAATATGATCAAATCTAAAATCAAGAACAGTAATAATTTTGGGAGAAAGTCTTTTTATCAAGACTATGCTGATACTAAGCTCTTATTTGGGGTTAAGAATTAGTACGTAATTGCATACACAAGAATGTCACATGATTTTCTTTATTGGGTTTTCTAAATGTCATGAGGAATGGGTTTATCATCTGCGAGTTTGGATCTTGATATTTGATAGTGTATTGTTTCCATTTGTGTCCTTTCGATTAGGTATTGTGATGGCTTGAATTCTATCTGTAAACTGCATGTACTATGTTATTTTGTAAAAATAATTTTTTGACCTTTCTTTTACATGCCAACATTGATTGCTTCAGAAATGAAGCCAGAGTAAAGAGCATGCAGGAGTGACACTTGAGATGATGGCCTTCAGAAGAGATTCTTAAGACCGTCTAAGAGGAGGGTTTAATGGAGTTCAATGCCATGTTCTGGAATATGTCTCAGATGTGAGCCTTTTATTGATGATTGTGTATTTTTTTTTATTGGCACCAAGTGTCCGAAAATAGCATCCCGACTAATCCCGAGAGTGACAGGCCCTCGACAAGAAGTTTTCTGCAAGTACACATCGAGTAATTTAATAGAAAAATTCTCCAGTCAGATAGCCTTTAGAGATTGTTTGCACCCAAGGGAATTTGAACCTTAAACCTGATGAGCATACCCCCAAGCCAAGGCCTTTACCATTTGAGTCAACCCCTAGGAGTTGATGACAATATCTTACTACCTCGGTAGTGCTCCTCCACGGTGTTCTTTGAGTGACTCAGTCATAGGTCCTTTTTTTTTTTCTTGCAAATAGAGCTTCATTACCTGAAAACAGAGTACAACATAGTTCATCCTAAGTACAAAATTACATAACATATTATAGCACAAAAGAATTAACATTAGAGACTAGTGGGTCTTTGCCACTATGAAAGTCTAGGAGGCAGGGGGGATAAAAATGAGGGGTATGCTTCCATAATGGTTATTGGAAGCTACCCATTGTGCAATAGAATATGCACATCAATTCATATCCCGATGAATTTTCCTAGCTTGCCAGCTTTGAAACTTGCTCAAGAGTTGCCTTATATCCTTTATTAGAGGTTGAACAGTCCAAATTGTTGTGGTTTCAGGATCATTCATTGCTTGTATGGTGATTAATGAGTCCCATGCAATTACAACCTTTCTAGTGTTTCTTTCCATTGCTTCCTTGACTCATATAAGCAGTGTTGTGGCTTCTCCTTGATTAGGGTCTTTGCTAGGGATGAGTTTTGTCTGGACAAAGACTGGTGTGCCTTCTTCTGATTTACAAATGGCAGCTGTTGTACTGCCAGAGTCTCTGACCGCCACATCAAAGGTTATGGTACAATGATCTCTAAGTAGTGCTCTCCATTGGTGGTTTTCATTCACCTGTTTAGTGCCCCATGCATAACAATGCTCAGTGAAAATTTTGATAGTGCCATTAACAAAACTGCTAACACAAGGTTAGGTGTCTTCATAGACTCTTGTTTCTAAGAAACCATATGTTGTCCATAGCTATGATAGCAAAGATTTGGAAATGATGCTCATCTCTAGCGGGGATATTCAGGCTCCTAGATGAGGTGAGTATACATTCTAGCCAGTCTTTTATGTCCCTACTTGCAAAGTTAGTGATATCAATTGGCCAAGGGAATTGTCTCAAAAAAATTCTTGAGAAGGGGCAAATGAAGAAAAGATGGCTTTGAGATTCTTCCTCAATTTTGCATATAGGGCATTTAGTGTCCTTTTCACTCAAGGGGATAAACTTTTGCAGGTTATTCTTGGTGGGAATGATGTTGCGAATAACTTTCTAACAGAAGAATTTGAGTCTGTCCTGGATCCGAATTTTCCAAAATTTTTTCCCGTTAGTGAAATGGTCACTGGAGTTAGTGTGGACTTGGTTCATGGAGAGGGCTGCATATGCTGATTTAACTGAAAAGTTATTTGAATCATGGTGTGTCCATCTGATTCTATCTTTTTGGTGATGGTAGTCAAATTGGGCAAGAAGTATTTTCCTGATCTCATTCACAGTGTCCTAATGAAAGAGGGCTTGAAGTAGGATTGTATTCTATCTTCTCAGTTCCTCTATTGTAAGTTCAGAAACAGTAAGGTCAGGGTCCTAGTGAATGGAAATTTATGATTTTGGACTGGGTTGGTAGAATGGGAGAGAGTAGAGATCCAGGGGTCAGTCCAAACTTTAATACTCACTCCATTGTTGACCTGAAAACAGACACTAGTTTTCAGGAAATCCTTTGCTTAAGGATCTCTTTCCAAATCCAAGAATCAGAGGGTTTAGGACTGATATTGAAGAAGAAAGAATTATTTAAGTATTTCTCAGTAAGCATTCTCTTCCAAGTGTTGTCACTCTCATTGACCATCTACCAACCTAGATTGCTAAATGAGAGCACTGTTAAAGTCAGAAGTGTTTCTTAGTCCAAGGCCACCTATTGATTTAGGTCTACAGATGGACTTCCAAGATTTAAAAGTGAAATTGTGAGTTTTTTGAGAAGGAAACGCCCACTAGAATTTCATAAAATAACTGTCAATGAAATGGGCGACATCTTTTGGAATTGAAAGGGTGGCCATTTGGTAGGAAGGAATGAAACTTGCTATTGATCTTATTAAGGTGGTCCTATCAGCTTGAGAAGGAAGCTTAGCCTTCCACCTTGCTAATTTCTGAGTGATCTTTTGATACATTTCCTCAAAGTGTTCTCTTTTAGTGGCTTTGAAAAGGATGTGTGATTAAGCTAAATTATTGCATATTTTATATATTTAGAACTAATATATTTTATTTATTTCATTACATTATTATTGGTTTTAGATGAAAAAATAGTTAAGATGAATAAATATGAGTTGTGATTTAAATTGGTTAATAGCATGATTTATGCTTAATTTTATAACTTGTGATTTACTTGGACAATATTCATTCACATGCATAGTATATTTTTGATATTCTATTATTATTATTATTTTTTTATTTCTAATTTCTATTTTTTTTAATAGGTTGAGAAATGAAAAGGCATGAAAAAAAGTCAAAATGTACCAAAAGAAAAGGCTGAAAGAAAGAATGAAAAAAAAAAAAAAAAAGCAAGAAAAGTCAAAGAAAACACCAAAAGGCAACTGGGCAACACACGAAAAAAAAAAAAAAAAAAAAAAAAAAAACCAACCCACGCACGCAACGAAGTGGGACACGATGGGGCATTTTGAAAAAATAAGATTTCTTTTACGTGGGGGACGGACGCAACGCAATTAATTATTATTATTCATTGGAATTTTTTTTGTTTAGAAAAGAAGGTGTACACAGCGCGGTTGAAGAACCTTGAAGGGTCCACTGTCATTGCTCAGCCTTCTCTATTGCTTGCTGCATCCATCTTCATTCATTCGACTTGCTCTTTTTACTCTCTACTATTTATTTAATTTTAATTTAAAGTTTGTAATGTATTTTTGAGATATTTGGCTTAGACCTTTAGACATTTTATTTGTTATTTATTGACTTCGTGTTATTTATTTTTCTCGCTTCTTTAAGCTTTCATTTAACAGTGATTACAATTGCTATGGATTGATTTTGAGAATTTGTGATTTGAATACAAGGATGAACTCTAGAATCTCGATTTTGGGACTTTTCAATTCTCAGTTCATATTTTGTTAATTACTTTCTAATCTAATTTAATTCTTAACTTAGTTTTATTAATCTATTAATTTCATTGCATACTAGATTAATTAAAACTTAATTAGGACTTAAATAATTTCAGTTTTATTATTTAATTTTCATATTAATTAAGATTGTTTAGTTTAGCTGATTCCTTGATTGTTAATTTCAATTTGTTAGTCTTTTACATTTCATTTCAAGACTCAAAAATCCAAAAATACAAATCTAGTCTATGACTAGTGCCCTTTTCATTCCTGTTGCACTCTTCCATTCATTGCACATACCACCACTTTTATTTTCTCTTTGTAAATATTTTCACCATTTTAAACGAGTTTGATTTTAAGTAACTTTTCTTGAGGAGACGATCTAAGAATTTATTCCTAATTATTACGCAACACTCTCCTGCACTTAGGATAGTCTTTGTGCTATTCATTTTTGAGTGAGTCAATGTGCAGACCCAAGTATTTTATGTTAGAAGAAGTAGTTTTGAAATTTAGGATTTCTTTCACTTCTCTTCTGGAGTGAGATGGGGTGTTGCAGCTGAATTGGATTGAGGACTTAGTTGCATGGATTTTTTGGCTAGACCAGGGGGAGTATTTATCAAGGCAGTTTTAGAACTTCTGAGCATTTTTTTTAAGGCTAAACCAAAGATGATAAGATCATCTACAAAAAGCATATGGAGGATTTTGGGTCCATTTCTGCTAATAGAAATTGTTCTGAGATAGCCTAGACTTTCTACTCTAGTGATCATTTGAGTAGTACCTCAATACCAAGAATAAAAGAGGAAGGGGGAAAGAGGATCCTTTTGTCTAAGACCTCTGGATGAATGAAAATAGCCACAAGGATTGGGACATAATGCTAAGAAGGAAATCTCACTCCATGAAGTCAAAGGCTTTTCCATATCTATTTTAATAGCCATAAACCATTTTTTAATTTCTTTTCCCTCTTGATATGGTGGAATATCTCTTGAGCCATTATGGTGTTTTCCTAGATAATTCTCTCTAGGACAAAGGTTGTTTGGTAAGGAGAAATGATTTTGGAAATGATCTTTTTCAGCCTGTTGGCCAGTAGCTTTGCAATGACTTTGTAGCATACATTGGAGAGACTAATTGACCTAAACTGATGAACAATATTAGGTCTGTTCGTCTTTGGGATCAGAGCAATGTGTGTATGGTTCCATTCCTTCAGCAACTTCACATTGATGAAGAAATTCTTGATGGCATCATTAAAGTCATCCTTGATTATCTCCCAGTAATGTTTATAGAACATACACGTAAAGCCATTAGGGTCAGGAGCTTTATTTGAGGGAGTTTGTCTCAGGGTTGAGAGGATCTCAAGATCGGAAGGGATTTCACAAAGTGTCTGGTTCTCCAAGTCAGAGATTTTGTTAGGGAAAATGTCATTCAAATCAATATTTAAAATTGGATTAGAAGTAGTGAATATGTCCTTAAAGCGCTCAAGGAACTTATTCTGGATCACAGAGGTCTCAATTGTCCATGTTTGAGTGTTTATTTTAAGGCTCTCAATGGAATTGGTGCGCCTCCTAATGGTGGTGGACATGTGGAAAAACTTGGTGTTTAGATCAGTTGTGGTTAGCCAACTTAGCGTAGCTTTTTGCCTCCAGAGGGTCTCCTATCTTCTAAGTTGCTCATTGAGGTTAGTCTTGATTTCATTTTCTTTGCTCATGGACTAAATGGTTGGATCTTTGGATTGGATTTGTGAAAGTTCCTGTGTGAGGTGTCTAATGGCAGTTTGGATATGGCCAAAATGGTTCCTGTTCCAGATTTCCTGTGCCTTTTTTACCTCATTCAGTTTCTTTGAAAGAATGAAGCTAGGTGTTCCAGTGAATTAATTGTTCCATGCCTTTTGGATTACCATATGACAGGAGGGAGCCCTCATCCAAAATTCTTCAAATTTAAAGGAGGATTTGTGTTGCTTTCTCCATGAGGTATCGAGTAAAATGGGGGAGTGATTAGATGCACTGATTGGGAGGTGTTGTAGATTTGCATTAGGGAAAAGGTTCATCCATTGATGGTTAGCAATCCCTCTATCAAGCCTTTCCCTTATGTTACCTAATCCCTGCCTGTTATTAGTCCAAGTGTACTTGGGATCATGGAATCCAAGATCAATCTTGCCAGTGTTATCTATATAGATTCTCAATCCATTTCCTTGTGAGTAGCAGGTAAAGGGACTCCCACCTATTTTTTCAGTTTGGCTTAGAATTGAGTTAAGATCGCCAATATCTAAGATAGGTCCATTGAAATTATTAACAATTAGGTTTATGGTATCCCAAAACTTCCCTTTTTGACTATTTTGGGTAGGGCAATAAACAAAATTAAGAAGCCAAGGATTGTGAGTAGGGCCAAAATACACAAACAAAGACATAATATTTCTATTAACATAAACTGATTCCATATGAACAAAAGACCCCATTTTCTACTAGTGGGAGGAACTTCTATATACATGGAGAACCCTAGTCTATTTACAATGCTAGAAATATTTACACGCATCAAAATGGTCTCCGAGATAAAGACAGCATCAGGATTGTAGGTCCTGATGTTAGCCCTCAAGCTTATGATTACATGGGGTTGGGCTATACCCCTGCAATTCCAAGAAAGTGGCTTCATTTCTGCTTTGGTGGCAGTTTGAGCAATGCCACACCAGCCTTATCAAAAAAGTGAGTCTGAGTCTTATTACCAAATGGGAGGTCCTCTTTCTGATATGGAGAGAACTTCAAGCCTTTTGGATTTCCTGCAGTTGGCCTCATTCCTCTTATTCTTCTTTTTCCTCTATCTGAAGTTTGAGCCCCTTCTCTTCAAGGTTGCTCAAATCCCTTTGTCCCTCTTGAGTCAATACCATTCATGTCTTTGAATTTGGTGGGTTATTCAGGAGTGAGTTGATGAAATTTGGTTTGTTTGAGGAGGTATTTCTGTTACAATGTAGGTCGAACATATTGAGCTCTTGTGTTGGATCAGTTATGTTGTTTGTGTCATTGAGGATCTTTGGGGTGGGCCTGATTGCTAGGCAGGACTTGCCAAATGGGCTAACAAGGAGTGAAATTGAGTGTTGCTTTGGGTCTAGGTTTGTTGGGCTTTGAAGGTTCTCGAATTGAGAGATGATCTATTTGAACAGGTTGGAATCTGAGCTGTTGTTCTGCTCAGTGAGGGAATTAGTTGAAGATGAAGTGATAGGTGAGGAGGCTTGTGGGCTAAGTTTTAATGCATAAAGCTTGATGCTGGCCATTGGATCTCCACTTTTTGCATGGAAGGGCTGGATTGTCTTGACCAATGTGATGGGGAGGTCAGATTGTACTATCTGGGTCTGTTTAGGAGACCAAATGAGATAGTTTCTACTATTTTTAAAAGCATGTTGATTGTCTGTTTGCTAAAATGGATACTTGGAACGTGCCACTGATTGCAATTCAGAGAATCTCATTCCCATGTAGGTTTGGCTTCTATGGAAGGGTGCACCTTTAGCTTCAAGCTGGATGCAATGTGGTCTTGCATCAATATTTTGATCCTAGCATAGATTCTAATTCACAGTATGACTTGGCTCCTCTTGTATCACTTTGTCCTTTCCTTTGCTGGGAGCTTATGGAAAGAATTGCCTTGTGGCAGGTGTTTGTTGGTGATTTTGTAGCTGACCTGCTACATTTTCTCCTAAAGCTACCATTTCAACTGATTGCATTCTTACATGCTCGTAATGGTTAGCAGAGGGGGGGGGGGGGGTTCTTCTAGAGGTTGGATTTTCTGCTCTCATCTATGGTCCAAAATTAGTGACCTCAGTTTGAACTTGGAGAAGGGAGCATGCTTATTGGATATGGCCTAAGCAACCACAACAGTAACAAAAATCCGATAGCCTCTCATACTTGAAACTTATCCAAGCGGTAGGCTTTCTTTTTCTTGTTAGAGGAAATCTAGCTGGCAGATGGTTTTCTACATTAATCTCAACTTGTATCCTCATGTACCTTCTAAAGACTATGCCTGGGCTATATGTTTGTTCCACTTGGATGAAATTTCCTAATTCCCTTCCTATCTTTCAGCATTTTGGTTTGTCATTAACTCTAATGGGAGCCCATGGATTTGAATCCAAAATACTGGTGTTTTAAATCTAATTCCTGTAAACTCAAACCTGGAGGCCAGTCACGTATCAGCATGTGAAAACCCTTGATGTTCCATGGTCTATGATCCATCACTCGATTCTTCTCTTGTTGAGATGAAAAGGTAAACAGAAAGGTGTTGATGGTCATGTCTTCAATGGTTAGTCCAGTAGCAAAGCTCCAGACTGCCTTTATGGTAGAATGAAGGGCATTCTTATTGAGAGGTTTGGATGACACTATCCTGCCAATGAGTGCATGGTTGGATAGGTAAGCAGCAAGTTCAGTTTCTGGTTCTAGATTCAGTTCTTTCCAGTTTGGGGTTATGGATGTTGAGGAATGACTTTCTATGTCAGGGGTGAAAGTCATGGCTCGAGGTTTGGGTTCTGGAAATTTGGTTGTTGATCTTTTGGTTTCTTGTGAGTGGCAGATTGAGAAGTTCGTGTGTGAGATTATAAATAAAGTTGGTAATGGGATGTGGTGATTAATGAGGAATGCCCATTTTGGTGTGGTTAGTGATGCTGATAAATGATCTAAGGAGGTGGTTGGTCTTGTTGGATTGAATTGGTTTTGAGCTGGGGAGATTTGGTTGTTGGGAGATCCTTAGTCTGCAGTACCTGGGTAGTCATTTTCTTTTCTGGTTTCTTGTGAATGACAGATTGGGAAGCTCAGATGGAAGTGCTAGTTAATGGTAGTAATGAGATTTGTTTGTGGTGTTTAATAAGAAAGGTACTTGTTTAGTGTTGTTGGTGAGGATTTGTTGCAGCAGTGTGATCTGAACGGTTGTATAGGAGGACTGGTTGGTGTTGTTTGGGAGAGCTTGTTCTGAGCTGGGGAAGCTGGTTGTTGGGAGATCCTTAGGATGGGTTTGACTCACTAGGGAGGTGGGGAGAGCTCATCTTGGAAGTGGCCCAAGCTCCAGTCATAGGTCCTGTTTTGCTAATGTTTAAGCAATAATTCTCATTGAGTTTCTGTTGGTGATTGCAGAGAAACTTTAGTAGTTTGTAAACCATCGTCTTAACACTTCTGGCCAGGCCTCGAAGTGTCATGTTTTGTAGTTCACATTATACATCTTCATGATATTAAATTATTAAATTTCTGGATGGTGATTTCATTTTTCTGCAGAAGTTAGCATCATTAGAATAATACATTCTCGCAGTTCACAAGTTCTATATTATGAGAAAAGTTGCGGAATGTCTTTTCTGGTTTGTGGTCTGATTATGCCATGCCGCTGGACAAGGAAGAAATCCTTTTGTTGAATCCAAATTACTGTTTTTTTTTTTTTTTTCCCTTTCTCTCTACTAAAACATAACATTAAACATGACATCTAAGATAGTGGGCAACAGCGCCGAGGAGACATCCCTCTCCAGTAAACAATACTCCTTAAAGTATTTCCCAATCGATATAGATATTAGATACAGAGATTCCCTTCAAATGCCAACGAAAACTTCCACTTCAATTTCCAACTTGGCCAGTAGCTAGTCTACATCTTCATCATCATCATCTTCAACAATATTTTCCTCATGATCTTCCTCATCTTGGACAATATCTTCCCGATCTTCATCCTTGTCTTCCTGGTCTTCAGGATCTTCCTCGTTGTCCTGCTTTTTCTTGCCATCACCACTTCCTGAGAATAAGAGGGGAAGAATAAATGCAAGTTCTTGACAAAGATCTTATAGACTAGAAATTTTCAGCCAAGGGCAAGGAACAGAGGAAGAGTGATGTGACAGAAGTATTATAAAGAATAAATGAACGAAAAATAACAGAAGAATAACATATTCATTCATATGGTCAAAGAAGTATTACACTAATATGTAGATGAAACAGGTATAACCAGAACAAGGGAGAGCCTCCGACAAAGATCATAAGGTGCCAATTATCTGAAATCCTGGCTGATTGTACAGGATGATAAGGTTTAAAGGGAAAAACAATATGCAAATTGGAGAGAGATGAGAGCAGTAACAGGCAATTAATCAATGCTCTTAACATGGGACAAATAGGTCTTGGGAGCCAATATACAGATAGCAAGCCTCGAAAAGAATGGGCCAAGGCACGCTCCGAATCAGGAATTTTGTCTACAAATGGGGAAGCAATTTAGGGAGTATGCGAGGGCCTCAAGGAAATAATTGTATGCAACATGAATGAGACAAAATCACCATCTCAGCAGAAAATGATTGATGGTGGAATGGCAAGATAAGATTATGGAAGACCAGCAGAAGGACTTTATATGGCATTCGTGTAGTCAATCATCCATTGCCGTCATATTCCAACTGTGTTATCATGTTTCTTTCGACCATATAAATAATCTCCTTGCTAAAGGAGAAGTAACATGTTATAAAAGAGAAAACATACCATATTCACTGAAGATGACTCCACCAGAACACAATCCTTCCTCAATCTTGATGAGTTGAAGCGTCATTCTGGGTCCAATCTCTTGAAGCTTGATGGCACTTTTTGTAGATGCCCGATTAACTCTGCCAAGATCACTAGCCAGAGTCACAGTCGCTGCTTCATCATCTGCTTCACTTTCTGATCCATACCCAGCCCTAAGTCACAAGGAAAATAAATATAAACCAAAATAAATAACCAAGAGTAACCAAGAGATATGTATATCTCTCTTTGTTTTGGTTCCTTCTCTATCTTCCAATTGGTTTTTTCTTGTATTGATGTAAATCAAAGATGATGAATAAAGACCACAGTTGACCTCAAAAAGAAATTTGGAAATTCAAAGCCATCCTCTGATGTGTCATCAAACCATTGCTCTCGTCGAAGGAATTAAAACAAGTATAAAACCAGAATAAAATAACTGATAAAAAAAATAACAAAATTCAATGCAATACAAGAAACTAAAGCTTTTTAATTTAAAGAGGATGTCCGTATCTTTTTCTTCATCTATTCTAGCTTGATTGCCTTACCCCCTTTTTTTTTTTTTTTAATCTCCCCTTATTCCTTATCAGAGAATCAAAATAAAATTATAAATGGAAAAAGAGAAAAATGACACTTGGCCAGAAATCCTTACTGGAAAACTGATACTCTGTTCATACACCCTTACAATAATAATATGAAGACCTTTTTCTGGTTTCTTTTTTTTTTTTGCCCGCCGGGGGAAAGGTGACTGTAGTATCACTAGCATAGACCTCAGGAAACACAAACAATGGATAGTATAATCTCTCAATTTCAATATTAGATGCAAACGAAATTTCCTTCAAGAAGATTAAAATAACAAGAAAGACTCCTTACTTTGTGACAAAGTCACTCACGTCTTGAAGATTCCTCAAATCGGGGACTTGATGGTTCTGCACAAACTTCCTAATTCTACGGGAGACACCAACAGGCTGTAATCTTATGGAATAGTGCCGAAAATCAATGAGCTTTGTGTCCTTGTTGTAATTAAGCAACACAATTCTCTGGCAAGATGAAAGCTTGACCTGAACAGTAAAAGAACATTCAGAGGGGATATAATATCATGTTGAGAGGCACAGAAATCAAATTTGTTTGAAAACTCACTGTGTTTATATCAATGGCGGGAAAGATGTTCTGAAACATTATTGTTGTAAGCTTTAGGTGCTGATCACCAGTACCAAAACCAGAAAGAACAATCTGCTCATAATATAAGTAGAAATTAACACTGGCATAAGTTAAAGAAACAAGTGTGCGTCATCTGTTTTGGTAAAATTAGGCAACGGCATAGCAGCAGCCCTTTCCTCTTCAGAAGAGCACATATTAACATTGGCTAATAGAAGAAAGGCATTTAAGGTACACATGGAGGGGGATGGTGCCAAACATTCAAGAAGTTGCGAGTTGCAACTATGAGTTCTTCAGACATATATTTTAATTAACATGGTATGTCTTGCGTGTTAAAGACTGGTAATGTTGCAGATGAGGAAGAGGAAATTGCATATTCGTAAAACAGCTATTTTAGCATTTTTTTTCTTTACTTTCTCTTAAATTTTTTATCAAACCAACAAAACTCAATTTGTGTGTACTACTGTTTGGGTGAGTACATGAAATTACCAAAGGAGCATTTTTGAAAAGATCTTGAGGGCATCTAGGACGCAGTTGAGATTTAACAACATCAACAGCCAATGAGTATTCGTGTATTTTAAATGTAAGAGTGGGGCCCTGTGGGGTCCTTGCAACCCGCAAATAGGGTGCTGTTGCAGTTTTTGAGATTATGAGGAAATGTGTTACGCCCATAGGACCAGCAACGTTCAAAAAGTCTTTGAGATTATTTCGTTTCTTCTCCTGCAAAAATAATAGGAAATTAACAGAATTAGAATTACCAAGAAATACAGCACAACAACATTATGACTGGAAATATAGACAGAATTCAGCATACAGACTGCTGAGAATTCCTTAAGGTAAATACACAATATTTATTAAAATGAAACCGCCGTTGATATGTTGCATATGACTTCTTTCGAGCTCAGTTCATGATAGTCTTTAGCAGAAGTTAATAACTCTTCTCTAAAGCATTATATTATTATGCAAAAAGTTTTACCCCCTTTTTGTGTAGGAAAATATTTTTTTATAGCTAATCAAAAAGTTTTATTCATAAGAAAAGAAGGCATAACACAAGTACACAAGATGTATATAGTGTAGTGAAATGAATTTACGACTCAAAATTCATTCTTATGAATTGTGTACTTCCATCGGTCTCATATCGCAAACATATATGCTTCAGGAGACAAAGAAACAGAAAGCGAGAAGCAAAGCAGAGAAAAGATAATCTTTACCTTGAGATTGAGGGCAGTATATGGAAGCATCAACTTTCTCAAATCCATTTGAAGTTGTCTGAGAGGACCAGGCAACTTCCCTCTTGAAAACACAAAGCTCATTGGAATCTTACTGCCAGTGATATGATCCACAGTAGGTTGCTTCTTCTTTGCAACCGGCTTCACAATCACCTTTTTCTTCTGCTTAATCCAAATGACAATTAAGGAAACCAGGAAACACTATTACAAACTCATTTTCTTTCCCAATAAATGGAAGAAAAAATTAAAAATAGAAAATACCGAAATCCAAACACTAATACAAACTCGTTTTGATAAGTCATTGGCATTTCGTTATAATTAAAGAATCAAGATTCTAATTGCCCACTGCGGTGCTTGAACCCACGACCAATTCTATGTCCCAAATAAAACCAAAATATATCCTAACAACCCACAGTTCATTTTATTTTCCTCTTCTTTCTTTTCCCAGCAGCCAACTGCAGGGAAGGTTAAGCAAAAACAAACATAACCAAATTCTACTTACATTTTTTAACCGAGCCATGCTTCCAAGAATCCTTCCCGATTAAATAACTTGCACACCTAAAAAAATAAAACAAATATTTGGCATAATCCAAAACATAAATTATCCACGATTTTATGTAATTATACCTAACTAGACATCAATCAAGAACAAGCACAACATCAAATACTTGATAAGGTAAAAAAACAACAAATGGTAGTTGAAAAAAATTATAAAAAGCTCAAATAAAGTAAAAATTAAAAAAATACAATAAAATAAGATAATGTAAAAAACAATTGAAGCTTGTAGCTGCACGTACTTGGATAAGGTAAAGATCAGTACCCAATAAAGAAAATCATGTGACATCTTGTGGATGCAACTACTAATTCTTACATGGAGTAACTTTCTATGTAATTAGCAAAAAAAATTGAAATCGATGAATTTCTACTATTTATTGATATGACATATTTTAAATAATTTTATATATTTATCACTTAAATAGACAGTCATTTATATAACTAAAAATATCAAAATCTAGGCTGATAAAAATCAATAACTATCTTTTCTCAAAACTGATTTGGCATCTTATCATGTTACGGTAACTACTAGCTAGATTTGAAAGCTTATGAATGTTTCCGACAAAAATGGCCACTACTAGCTAGTTGAAAGGGGTTCTATCGATACCATTCCTCTTCAATTATGTTGTAGGTGAGAACCCTTAATCCTCTCAATACTTAAATAGACTTCTGGTCATCATGAAATCTAGAGGTATTTGTGTCCCACTAAACTCATTAACTAAAGAGATATATTTGAACCCATAGAGGTATGGGTGTGTGGGACATTGAGTTTTAATAAAACTCTACACTAGTAATTCAGAACTAAGAAACTGAAGAATACAGATCACAATTAATGATTTTAGAACAAAAAAACAAAAGCATAGTACACTACAGAAAATCATGTACAGTCTCAACTCACAAGAGGGGAAAAATGTACGTGACACAAGTAAAATTGGGAGAAATCGATGTTTAAGAATTATATTATTTACTTGAAAAAGTACTATTTCCTCACATGATTTTGCTGATGCCGACACTGATCGGTTTCCAAACCAGTACATATTCAAATTGTATCAGATCAAACTAGATCACCTTATGATCAATATATATAGAGGAATTCTACACATCAGCCACTATTCACTTTCACACCCCACACCTATAGCTTTTTTTTTCATAGGGTGTAGGAGTGTTTTTCATAGGGTATGGGGTAGTGAATAGTGGCTGATGAGAAGAACTTTTCATATATATATATATATCAATTGGAAAAAGTTCAAATCTCACAAGAAAATAACTTGGATCGTCACAGCCAAAACAATATTATCTATAGGTATATCGAGAGAGAGAGAGAGAGAGAGAGAGAGAGTATGATATTACAAAGCTAGCGAAGATAGAGATGCTCACAGCTATATGGTTGCAACCATGCAAACCAAGAAAACATCTAGATATTTTGGCTTTGGATACCTTATTTTTTGTGTTTTTCGGTACTACTTAGTCATACCATATGTGATTATAATCACCAAACCCACAGCTTTAAGTACTTCTTGAACTCTATGTAGACTGGCTTTACTCTCTTATCAATGACCAAATCCCTTCTTGAGATAGGATCGGTTTGGGATGCCAAAACCTGTGGTGGCAAGTTTGTCAACACAGCCTAGAATTCCACTTTACAAATTGTAACACAAATCCAAAAACCTAAATCATGAAACATCACTAGAAACTGAAAAAGAAAATCAGTTCAAAGTCGGAAATAATAAATCAACAATAACCCACGTCCACAATGACCCAAAACCGACCCAGAAACATCTATAGCCAAGCAATCGAAATACTTAAAAAATAACCCAAAAACCCACACCGAAACCAACACCGATATCATACATTAATCAAAAAGCAAGGAGTATCTAGCAATACCTTAGAGGTGGGAGTGGGGGCGGCGTGAGGCTCTGAAAGGTGGGACTGGGAGTGGGGGCGGCGTGAGAGACTGTGGGTGCGATTTGAGACTCTGAGAGAGAAGGAGACCGAGAGAGGTGGGAGTGGGGGCGGCCGGCGACGTGACGAGAGCGGCCAGAGGTGAGAAGGGCAATGAGGTGTGAGGGCCGGCTTTAGGAACCTAACGGGGCTGAACTTGAAGTGGCATTTTTTGAGACTGAAATATGAAGTGCAGTAGAAGTGGCATCTCGAAACGGGGTCGTTTAGGACTTGGAGGAAGACGCTTCGTTTTGGGAAGAAGGAATAAATACGCTGCGTTTTTTATGTTAGTGGAGCTGTTGATTTTGGAGGGGCAAAGCTGTGCGTTTTGTGCTGGGAATCACAGCTCACGTTTTCTGTCATTTTATTGTGTTTTCTGACTACAGACCCCAAAAACCTTTCGTTCCCTTTGATTTCTTTACACCGAGTTTACCATTTATATTAGCACAACCCACAGTCTATTACACCAAGAGAAGTGTTATACTTACAAATAAATTACATAAAAATAATCTCATAAATTGATGTAGTTTTATGTGAGTTGTCAGATCTGCATTACAATCTGATAGACCACATCAAGACACATAAGCGTGTGAGATTACTTTTGTATAATCACTTTGTGGTTAGAATATTTCTCTTACATCAATCCATATAATACACAGGAGTCTTAACATCGACGGTTGTGACTTGTGAGAGAGAGTGAGAGTATGAGAGAGTCCTCGTTTAGACGTTGAGATTAATGAGTCATAATAGTTAAATGGTTTAAATTAAAATGTTTTAGAGTTTTAAGAAAAGAGAGGAAAATAGGTTAAAATGGGTCACTAACTGATTAAATGGATTGACACATTATTGATCCGTTTATAAATCATATCTTAACGGTATTCATATTGCATTTACGGGTCGCACGGTCATATTACATATTACTACTCCTAGATTTTAAAATGTTATTGTCTAGAATGGTTGACCACAGGATGTTCATGTGTTGTACTCTTCCAATTATTAAGTGTCATGAGGAATGCCATTTATTTCCTTTTTAGCCTTAGACCTGGTTTGGATAGTGAAATTATCTTAGTTCATTTCATCTCATATCATCTAATCATTATAATTTTTTCAAACTCTCAAATAAAATACAATAAGCAATTCAACTTTTCCAAATCTTAAAATAGAAATAATATTAAAAAATAATATTATAGTAATATTTTATTCATCTTTTAATATTCATCTCATCTCAACTCACTATCCAAACCAGGCATAGTTAAATTGCATACATCATTATTTTTTTTGTGAATACTACTTGTTTTATATTCAAGGACAAATTATTCAAAAAATGACACAGCGCTCTCTTACAATTATTTTATAGCTCTCTTTAAATAAAGAGTAATTTTATATAATATAGTTGCAAAGTATGAGTATTATCTTATAAAATTTGTAGGGTTGTAAGACTATTGGACCGATAGTCTTAGAGGTCGGTCCCGAGGTGTGGTTTTTTTGGACTGGACTGGACCGGACCGAGACCGACCAAATGTGTATATATATATATATTTAAATACTTTTTCTTATAAATAATATATTATTTTATATAGCAGTTGCATAAGTTAATTATATAATTTTTATCCAAGAGATCAACATTGACCATATATACAATAAAACTATTTAATATTCATTAGCCATATATAAAATGTTAAAGAAATCACTTAATTTTGATTTTACTAAGTTAATTAATTTTTTATATTAATTTCTTTGTTAAAAATAGAAAAAAGAGAAAAAAAAAATTCATGGACTGAATCAGACTGATCAAACCAATAGCTAATGGTTCAGTCTGGCAAAAATGATAGACCAAATTTGTATCTATTTAAAACATATTACACTTACAGCCCTAAAAATTTGTATCTACTTAAAACAGAGTTGTAAGAAGTTGCAAAAGGTGTTGTATCACAATTCTCTACACAACCATATTTTAAATAAGGAATAGTTTTATAAAATAACTTATAAAAGTTGCATTATTTTTTTTTTTGAAAAAATCAATTTAAAATATGGTTATATAAAAAATTATAAAAAGAGTTATATGTATATCATTATTTGAAAATAAAAAATTATGGTTAAAATTAATCTACGATACGGCCTTTTAGAGTCCATTTGCTTTTAGGATAAAATTGCCTATAATAAATTTTAGGACTGTAATCGATCTTACTCAAATAGCATGAGGTGGATGCCTTAAGAATATAAAGGTGCAAATCGGTCAGTTCGGTCCAGCCTGGTTTGGTGATAGACTATTTTCAATTTATCATTTTCTCAAACCGAACACCCATAAGAACTGGACCGGTAGCTATCGGTTTGATCTAGTCCGGTCGGTCCAGCCTAATTATTTTTTTTTAATCAATTAATAAAAAAATATGTAAAATACTAAATTAAAATTAAGTGACTTATTAATATGGATTATACAACTAACTCAATAAGAAAATATTTTATATAGTCAATAATAATGAATTAGATGAAAATTAAATTATTAATTTATATAATTACTATATAATTAGCTAATTGATACTATATATTAGTTAATTGATAGAATATTAACAAATGTTAATAACATATATTAAAATTTTATATTGTTAATGGTGATAGGTTAGATGAAAATTGCATAATAAATTGTATAATTATTATATAAATAATATATATAAAATATATTTTTTTATTTTTATTCTTCATTCGTTCCAGTTCAGTCTGGTCCGGTCCAGGTTGGAAAAATCCTGGACCGGGACCAGATTGAAACTTTTCAGTCCTCTAAAACATGGATCGGTCTCAGTCTTGTTCCGATCGGTTTCTCTTGTCCGGACCTACCGTTTATCACCCCTACTTAAGAGATTACTAATATAGAGATTGATAAGGCAATTTTTCAGATGAATGGCTTAAGCTCCCCTAGGCCAAATTGCTTCCTAATTGCCTTCTTTCAGAACCATTGGGAAATAGTTGGTAAATGGGTGTGTGCAACAATAACTGCAGCTTTCAGGACAGATTCTTGGGCCATTAATATAAATGATACATTCATTGCCTTAATCCCCAAGGTCACAAAACCAACCAAAGTATATGAATTTAGACCCATCAATCTTTGCAATGTATAGTAAAAGATCATAGCCAAAGTATTAGCAAATAAGCAGAAATCCAACCTTCCTTCTCTCATCTCCCATACATAAAGGGTTTTTGTTCCTGAAAGACTTATTACACATAATGTAATTGTTGCATTTGAATCAATGCATACCATCTGGAATAGTCACAAAAAATTCAGTGGATGAACTTTTTTAAACTTTAGGAACATGTGAAAACTCCGGAAAGATCTCACGAATCGAGCAATGACGTAAGTTTTGTCAGCTTAGTAAGTTTCTTACCCATTTTAGTGACATAAATGCGATTTTATTTATTTGAGGTACTTAGGAGTATGGAATTGAGAAATGGTTTGTGTCATTAGTCTCATATGAATTTCTAGGATTTTACGATGTAATAATATGATCTTCGTTTTTCGGATGAAAGCTGTTCAAAAATGTGTTTTGATTTCTTCAAGGTGCTTATGAGTCTAAATTTGTGAAATGAATTGCACTACTAATTTCGTAGGATTATTTAGGATTTTATGATGCAAAGTTATTTTTACCATTTTCGAAGTGAATAGTAACACCTGTGAGGCTACGTTTGGGTAGCGAATATATCTCAACACTTTTCAAGTATTCTCGTACTTATGAAAATACTCCACATACCAAACACAATGAACCATCTTCGTATCAAAATCTCTCCAAAAATCACTATCATATTTATTACTATTATATATAAATAAAAAATAAAATCACTATAATATTTATCACTATTATATATAAATAAAAAATAAAATACTATAATATTTATCACTATTATATATAAAAAATAAATAAAATCACTATAATATTTATCACTATTATATATAAATAAAAAATAAAATTACTATAATATTTATCACTATTATATATAAAAAATAAATAAAATTACTATAATATTTATCACTATTATATATAAATAAAAAATAAAATCACAATAATATTTATCACTATTATATATAAAAAGAAATAAAATTACTATAATATTTATCACTATTATATATAAATAAAATCATCATTAAAAAAAAATCAATCATTGATGAGACCCATACCTTTTTCAATTATCTATCCAAAAGGCAACAACTCAACATATTTCATACATCCAAACAACTTAAAATACTCTCAATGGGACCCACAAACCCACTTCAATTGCTACTCATAACTATTTACAAACTTTCTCAACACTTTTCAAGTATTCTCACTACCCAAACGTAGCCAGTCCAGTCATTTTCAAATCACAATGTAGATTGTTCAAATCAGTTTAGAGAAATTTTATTTAGATACTTGGCAAGATCTTAGCTACACATTATCAATAGGTCTACATTCAAATTAGTAATGAGAACCAAAGGTTTAGTTTAACTGTTGAAGAATTTAATAAGCTCCTAGCACTTGTCAATTCAAATTCATCTATTCTGAACACTGGTACATCCACAACAGCAATAAATCTAGCCACTACCCCTTAGTTTTCTGGTAACCATTTTAATCAATGTGATTCTGCCTCTACCAAGTTAAATTCTAAATTTTCTTGGATCTTAGATATCGGTGCAACAGATCATATGATCTGTTCACCTCTATTATGTTCTTCTACTCCTAAACCAGTTACAAATTCCATTAATCTTCCTAATGGACAAACTGTTCCAGCATTATATATTGGAACTGTAAGTCTTTCTAGCACATTACATTTAAATAATGTCTTGTATGTTCCTAACTTTTCATTCAATCTATTATTTGTTTCTAAACTAACCAAAGAATCTAATCTCTGTCTATCCTTTTTGGGTTTTTATTGTCTTTTACAAGACCAATGAATAAAAAAGATGATTGAAATTGCCTTTGAGAAACAATGACTTTATCACCTATCTCAAGCTTCCTCGAAAGCTAATTCCTGCCAGCAATATCAGTTTAATTCTACACCAATCTTTGCATCAGCCACTACTCAAAACCAGTCAAACCTTTGGCACTACAAATCAGGTTATGTCTCGAATTCTAGATTACATTTTCTTAGACAAATGGACAATTCAATAACATTTGATTGTACAAATGTCTGTGAAATCTGTCCACTAGCAAAGCAGAAAAAGCTTTATTTCCCTGTATCATAGAATATTTCTAATAGAGAGTTTGATTTGATTCATTGTGATATATGGGATCCATTTGCCACTATCTCATATTCTGGTTTTAAATTTTTCCTAACTATAGTAGATGATTTTACAAGATGTACTTTGGTGTATATACTTAAAAATAAATCTAAGGTTTCATCTTTGCTGCCAAATTTTTGTAAAATGGTTACAACTCAATTTAACACTTCTGTTAAAACCATAAGAACAAACAATGATTCAGAATTTATCCTTACAAAATTTTATAGTGAAAATAAAATTTTACATCGAATAAGTTGTGTAGAAACCTCACAACAAAATGGAGTTGTTGAAAGAAAATATCAACACTTATTAAACACAGCTAGAGCTTTGATGTTTCAAGCAAACTTACCTTTAAATTTTTAGAGCGATTGTGTATTGACTGCATTACATATTATAAATCGAATTCTAACTCCTCTTCTCCAAAACAAAACACCTTTTAAAATGCTATTTCACAAATCACCAAATATTTCTCATTTAAAGGCTTTTAGATGCTTATGTTTTGCATCTACAATTACTAATCACAGACAAAAGTTCGATCCAAGAGCAACTAAATGTCTATTTTTAGGATATCCTTCTAATGTCAAAGGTTATAAACTCATGGACTTGAACAAAAATAGAATCATCATTTCCAGAAATGTTTGTTTTATGAAACCAAGTTTCCATTCAAAATTCTTCCAATTAATTCTGAAATACCTACTTTTTTGTTTCCTCCTTCATAATTCCAACACAATTCCTCTCCTATAAATAATCATATCCCTTCTGATCAAAATAATTCCTCAATGAATTCTAGTGAATCAGATTCCTCTCATATCGACAGTGACCATCAAACTGACTTAGCAGATTACATTCCTACTAGTTCACATATTAGAAAATTATCCAGAATTAAACAACCACCAAATTTTTGCAAGATTATTATTGTGGCACTGTTTCATTGTTTCCTTATGCAAGCAACTCATCTGCTTCTATTGGTTGCTCCTCTAACATAGGTAATCTCTATCATATATCATCTTTTATTTCTGTCAGTAGACTTTCAGCACCACACAAAGCCTTTTTGGTTTCAATTTCTGTTACCAAAGAACCCAAAACATGCAAACAAGCTGCAAAATTACATGAATGACAAGTTGCTATGAGAAATGAACTCAATGCTTTAGAGTTAAACAAAACCTTGGAACTTGTTACTCTCCCTAAAAATAAACAGACCATAGGTTGTAAATGGGTTTTTTTAGTGAAATACAAGGTTGATGGAACTATAGAAAGACATAAAGCAAGGCTGGTAGCCAAAGGCTACACTCAACAAGAAGGATTAGACTTCTTTGATACTTTTTCTCCAGTGGCAAAACTTACTTCAATTCGGTTATTGTTAACTATTGTTGTTATTAGGGGTTGGCATATTCTCAAATTAGATGTAAATAATGCTTTTTTACATGGTGAATTACATGAAGAAGTTTACATGAAAGTGCCCCCTGGTTTGGATGTTAAACAGCCCAATATAGTTTGTAAACTATTAAAGAGTCTCTATGGCCTGAAACAAGCCTCTCGGCAATCGTTTGCAAAACTCTCTCAAGCTCTTCTTGATTATGGTTTTACTTAAGGCAATTTTGATTACTCACTTTTCATTAAGAAAACTGCCACTTCTTTCATAGCATTACTAGTATATGGAGATGATGTTCTACTAGCTAATGATAATCTAATTGAGATTCAGTAACTCAAGATATTTCTATTTGGTAAATTCGCAATCAAGGACTTGGGGCAGTTGAAGTACTTCCTGGAATTGAAAGTAGCCAGATCAAAGTCTGGAATTTCTCTTTGCTAAAGAAAGTATGCTTTGGACATACTTTAAGATACAGGTCTCATAGGTTCCAAGCCAGCTACATTTCCAATGGAATCTACTCTTAAACTTAGTGTAGATGATCCCAATCTTTATGAGGATGTCTCGGGTTACAAAAGATTAATTGGCAGACTACTATATTTGACAATTTCAATGCCTGACCTGGCCTATTCTATTCAGGTTCTTAGCCAATTTCTTGCTAAACCAGCAATGTCTCATTATCAAGCTGTCATTTGTGTACTTAGATACTTAAAAGCAACACCAGGCCAATGGTTATTCTTCTCTTCATCTTCAGATTTAAATTGAAAGCTTTTTCTGATAGCGACTGGGCAGGTTGCTTAGACACAACGAGAAGTGTTACATGTTATGCAATTTTTCTAGGAGACTCATTAATCTCATGGAAATCAAAGAACCAAACCACAGTTAGCTGATCATCTGCAGAAGAAAAATATAGGGCTCTTGCAGCCACAACATGTGAGGTGCAGTGGTTACTTTATGCTATTCAAGATCTCAGTATTGATCATCCTTAGCCAACAATGCTCTACACTGACAACAAATCAGCTTTGTCCATTGTAACCAATCCAGTACAATATGAGAGGACTAAACACATTCAAATCGATTGTCATCTTGTTAGGGAAAAACTGCAGCATAATGTTATAAAGCTTTTTTTTATTCCCTCAAGATTACAACTAGTAGATATCTTTACAAAACCTCTCGAATCATTGCCTTTCAATCATAATTTGCACAAGATGAACATTATAAATATACATGCTCATCTTTAGGGAGGGGTGTTGGAGTATAGCATTTCATATCGACGAATGGAATTGAAGTCTAATGAAGAAAAGCTAAAGGCAGAGAAGAAGCAAGAGAAGACTTAGATATTGTTATTTCTGTTATACAATTATTATTTCTATGTAGTATAAATATTAAAGGACCTTCCTGTATTATATTTTAAGTAATTTCATTTTGTTCAATTCAAATTACACAAACTCTCGAGTTCTCCCAATTTCCTTCTCTATTTTCCCAGTTTTCCTCCTCTATTCATCGAGTTCTCAACACCTAACTCTTTATCCCTGAAGATTCAAGCTTAAACGCTATATATTTACACGTACATGCATGGATATATGCCTCATGATCTACAACCCTTGGCCAAGACATGCATTGTTAGAACCCAAGGTGTTCTTCCTCATTCCAAGCTTATATACATGCTTATATCTCTATCAACCTTTTATATATATCTTAAGTATTAATGAAACTTGAACTATGTGTGTGTGTGTGTGTGTGTCATGCGGTACTGGTCGAACTTATAAGTTATTAATCTTCATGTTCTTGCAATTCCTACTGAAGAAGGGAAAAAAAAATCAATGCATAAAATATGAATGACCTTGCATAAACCCACCATCGAGTTCTTACTCGAAAATAAAAAAGAGATAAAGACATTCATTTAGTGTTGCTCGAAATATTCTTATGGACTAACTGTAATAAATGTTGTAGATTTGCGCCCACTTGATATGTTTATCTCTCTTTCACTTGAAGAGATCTTTTTTCCAAAAGTAATGACCACATATCTCATGTTTAGATTGCATTTTAATTCGATCAATACAATTACAAATACATGTATGATCTTAATTATCTTCAAAATCAAATACAATGTGGTTTAAGTTAACAAATATGTCTAATGATCAACAGTTTTCATCTTTGAGTTATTCTTATAATTTGGCATGTAGTCATGTAAATAGAATTTTTCTATTCATAAGCCTCATATACCACACACCACCCTTTTTGTTATTTTTTTTAATTTTTTTTCTCTTACAAAATGTGTAGTATATGTATGATGAATAGACGAATTCAATTATTTTAAGAAGAATAAAACCAAAAAAAATTTAAAAAATTTTGAGAAAATAAAAAAATAAAAGAAATTGTGGTGTGTGGGGGCTTATGAATAGCAAAACTCAAATATAAACACTTTTTAATCTAATCATTACCTAATTATTACAACTTTCCTAAACTTTCAAACAAAACACAAGAAACAATTCAATGTTTTCAAATCTCAAGACAAAAATAATATTTTAATAACATTTTTATTTTATAATATTTTTATTCAAATTTTTCTTTCTCATTTTCCAAAATCTCATAAAATATCTCAATTCAAACCATTTCATTACTATTCACAAATTATTTCACTATTATTCACAGATCATCTCATTTTATATCTCACTACCCAATATGCACCTCCAATGATAGTAACTATTATTAGAAGTGAGATCGCCATCAGAGTAGTTTCCTGTAAAGATTGTGTAATTAAAGTTTGGTTCATGCATATTATCTTCTAATGTTGACTCTCTAAGCCAAAAACTAGAAGATCTATTATTATTAGTGTCTTAAATTAAGTTCCAGGAGTTCCTTCTCTTTGCTGTCTCAGGAGGTAGAGTGAGGTTTTAGTGCCTTTGAAGAAATTCAAAGGATTAGTTCTCACGTCTTGTGAGTTGGTTGTTTTGGTTTATTTCCTTGAAGCTAGGATGGAAACTAAGGATCTGGTAAATCGATGGGAAAGGCTCCAATTATCGACGGAGGAAAATTCTTTCTTCCATGTCAAAGAAGTCGATGGGAGGGTTGCTGAGAGACATGGAGTTCCACTGTATAGTGGGAAAAGTATTGGCAGATAAGACTATAAATAGTGAAGCTTTCAGAATCACTATGTCTCAACTATGGAAGTTAGAAGGGTGGGTTCGTTTCAAAGAGTTAGGGGACCAAAGTTTCCTGATAGAATTGCAGGCTCTAGGCGACAAAGAGAAGGTCCTTAGTGGTCGACCCTGGTGTTTTGATAGAAGCTTGCTTACTCTATTAGAGGTGGACGAGTCAGTATCCATTAATGACCTTCATTTTGGTTTTGAACCGTTTTGGGTGCAACTACACAACCTCCCACTGGCCACCATGACGGAGGAGTTCAGGGAACAATTTGCAGCATCAATAAGACATGTTATCGGGGTGGACGTAGAGGCAGAGGGACATGTATGGGGAAGGTGCCTTAGGGTACGAGTGGCCATTGACATTCATAAACCTCTTCTGTGAGGCAAATGGCTCATGTTAGGAGATAAGAAGTTCTGGATATCGTTCAAGTATGAAAGATTGCAGAATTTTTGTTTTCAGTGTGGTATTCTTTTCCATAAAGGCAAGAGTTGCACTCAACCTCGCCAAGATCAACAGGACACAGACCAATCTTCGCTGCAGTTTGGATCCTGGCTTAGAGGACAATCAAAGAATACCAGTACCTTCGATGGCCGCAGATACGGGGGATCTAATGGTGACAACCAGCAGCATGGGATGAAAGATGAAGCAAGAGAACCAGAAGCCAGAAAAAAGGAAAAGTCAAACAAATCAGTGGAAAATCTATCGTTTTCGGCAGTGTATCAGCAGAAGCGGGCTGAGGTGACTCAGGAAGGAGATTTCAAAGGAGATCAGGGTCAGCAGTCGTCTGAGGTCAAATCAGATAAAGGTGGATCTATACCTATCTTCCTCGGTTCACCCCATAAAGTGCACGTCGAAAGTCAACCTCTCTATACCAAACCATCAAGTGTCGTGTCGGAAGAAGCTACAGATAATCCTGATTATGGAGTCTCAAACTCACAGGGATCTAACTCGAGCAAGGAACCAGTAGTGGGATTCCATGAAAGGCTAAAGCAGGAGGAGAGGGATCCTCTTAAAGAATGGAATGGGGCAATCCAACAGTGCAAACCACAGAGGTGCATGGGAGGGAGCATTCAGGTCTTGGACTCTAAGGATAATCCCATAGGGGCCAACAAGAGGGCCTCTTCCAGAAAATGGAAAAGGCAAGCACGAGGAGGGGATAACCTTATTGGAGGGGATGGTAATGAGAACTTGGTAAACAGGTCTATCTGGACTAGGAGCAATCACTATAAGAGGGGCTGTAAGAGACTCGGTGAGATAGAACAACATGGAGAGAAAAGGTTTAAAACACTGGCAGACAATAAGGAAAACACAAGTGCATTGGCAGAGGCTGGTTCCCAGCCCTGCTAATACCAATGAGTATAGTGGTGTGGAACTGCCGAGGGCTTGGGAACCCTCGGACAGTTAATGTCCTTAGAAACCTCACTAAGGAAAAGTGTCCCAACCTAGTTTTCCTAGTGGAGACTAAGTGTAGAAATAAAAGAATGGAGGAAGTCAGGAGAAGCCTAAAGATGGATAGCTGTTTTGCAGTAGCGAGTAAGGGGATGAGTGGGGGCATTGCTTTACTCTGGAAAGAACACTGGCATGTTATAATACAGAATTACACACGGTGGCACATCAATGCACTGGTTCAGGAGGAACGTGGGTCAACTTGGCAGTTTACAAGCTTCTATGGACACCCAGAAACTGCCAAGAGAAGGAGCAGCTGGAAACTCCTTAGGATGCTAAGGCCTTCAACGCCTATGGCATGGTTGTGTAGGTGATTTCAATGAAATCCTTCACCAAAAGGAGAAATGGGGAGCAGCCAGCATACCTTACAGGTAGATTGAGGAGTTCAGACATGTGGTAGATTTTTGTGGCCTCAGTGACCTTCATGCACAGGGGCAAAGATTCATATGGTCAAATAATAGAAAGGGTTGTACTTTCCCCAAGGAAGGAATTGACAGAGCTCTTATTAATAAAGAATAGGAGGACCTTTTCCCATCTGCCTCGTGTACTGTCCTTGCAGCACTTAGATCAGACCATTCTCCCCTTCTCATTAACAAACAGATCACTACTAAGGGCAAGATGCAGCGAGGGAAGTGTTTTAGATATGAAGTTGCATGGGAGCTTAAAGAAGAAAGCCTGACAGTAGTGACTGAGGCTTGGGAGAGGGAAAGATTAGGGAATGGGGAGTCTCAGTCCGTTAGAGGAAAATTAGAGTTATGTCAGAAGGGATTGGTGAACTGGAACCAGTCCAAGCATCAACAATTCGATAAGAAGGTTGCACAAAAAATGACTGAGATAAGTAACCTACAAAACACAGGTGATGGACAACACTTGGCACAAATGAAACAATTACAAACAGAAGTGGAGAACTCACTTGCAGAAAGGGACCTGAAATGGAGGTAGAGAGCAAAGCAGCATGGGTTCAAATATGGAGATAGAAACACTCACTTTTTTCACTTGCAGGCTAGCCAAAGAAGGAAGACCAACACTATCCAAAGTATTGAAGACTCACACGGCAGGTTGATTACTGAGCATGGAGCAATTGGTGCCACCTTTACTTGTTTCTTCCCAAACCTCTTTACTTCATCTAGTCCTGTTAATATTGAGGAATGTCTAGTTGGTCTGGACACTACATTAACTTTGGAAATGAAAAGTTGGCTCATGAATCCATTCTCTCAGGAGGATATCAAAACTGCTGTGTTCCAAATGAATCCATTGGGGTCCCCTGGCCCTGATGGCTTCCCAGCCCATTTTTACCAAAAATATTGGGATTTGGTGGGTGAGGATGTGTGCAATTTTGCTCTCCGAATCCTCAATCATGGTGGGTTAATGGCACTTTCATCTCCTTTATTCCTAAAGTAAAAAATCCAACCACAGTGGGTGATTTTAGACCTATCAGTTTGTGCAATGTAGTGTATACAATTGTCTCAAAAACCCTTGCTAATAGGCTGAAAACCATCCTCCCTAAACTCATTTCTTTGAACCAAAGTGTCTTTGTCTCTGGTTGGTTAATCACAGACAACACTCTAGTTGCATATGAGGTATTACACTCCATGAACACTAGGATGAAAGGCAAAAAAGATTTCATGGCCCTTAAACTTGACATGAGCAAGGCATATAACAGAGTCGAATGGAGCTTTGTGGCTGCAGTAATGTCCAAAATGCAATTTCCTCAGCAATGGATTAACATCATACAGAATTGCCTGAGCTCAGTATCCTATTCCATCCTTGTTAATGGGGATCCACAACAGAAGTTCTGGCCTTCAAGGGGCCTAAGACAAGGGGACCCTATATCCCCTTACATTTTTATACTATGTGTAGAAGTCTTGACTTCTCTACTGAATAGAGCTGAGAGAAGCAGTGTTTTAACTCCTGTTCAAGTTGGGAGAGGTCCAATCTCAGTAAACCACCTATTTTTTGCAGATGACAGCTTAATGTTTTGCCAAGCAAACACTGAGGAGCTCAATTGTGTTCTTAATATCCTTAACCTCTATGAAAGGGCCTCAGGTCAGGTGTTGAATAAAGAAAAATCTTCAATCTTCTTCAGCAAGAATACCCAGCCTGTCACTCAACAAGAGGTACTGCAGTTGGTAGGAATAAAATCCTCTGGAGCTTTTGAAAAGTATTTAGGACTGCCAGCCTTTGTAGGAAGAGCTAAAGTTTCAGCATTCCATCCCCTTGTGGATAGAACATGGTCTCGGGCAGCCAATTGGAAGACAAAGTATCTTTCTGCAACAGGGAAAGAAACTCTCCTTAAAGCAGTCCTCCAAGCAATTCCTATATATGCAATGGGGATGTTTTTGCTGCTAGTCTCTATCATCAGAAAATTGAACCAACTGCTCAGGAAGTTCTGGTGGGGCTATAATGAAGAAGCTTCTAAAATTCAATGGGTTGGCTGGGACAAAATCAGTTCCAATAAGGAGTCTGGAGGCCTTGGCTTCAGGGATTTTAAAAGGTTCAATTTAGCTCTATTATCAAGGCAAGCATGGAGGATTTTACAGAACCCAAACTCTTTGGTGTCCATGATCCTTAAATAGAAGTATTTTAGTCAAGTGGATTTGCTAGATTCAAGTCTGGGTTCAGGACCCTCATTTGCATGGAGAGGTATTCAAGCAGGTTTAACTTTACTAAGGAAGGGAATCATGTGGAGGATAGGGAATGGGACAAAGGTGAACATTTGGAAAGACAGCTGGATTCCAAGCCTTCAGGCAGGCAAGGTGGTATCCACCCGAGATGCAGATTGCTGGTGTGAGAATGTCAGTGATCTCATAGATCCCCAACATAAAAAGTGGAAGGAATCACTTCTATTGGAACTCTTCTCTAACCAGGAAATTGAAGCCATTAAAGCTATTCCTATCAATGTGGGTGGTAGGGATGATGTGAGGATCTGGCCTTGGACTAACAATGGACTCTTCACTGTGAAGAGTTGTTATCACTTTAGCAGAGACATGGATAGTCTTCTGGAAGGAGAGATTTCTGAGAAGGCCAGAGAGACACTGATTTGGAAGAAACTTTGGAAGCTGGATACACCTCCTTCAACAAAATTGTTTATATGGAGAGCATGTAGTGAGGCCCTCCCAACTCTTGCTAATATGCAAAGAAGGAAGGTAGTTGAATCTAATTTATGTCCCATCTGTAAGCAGTATCCTGAAACCTCTGGACATGCTCTTTGGGGATGTATAGTAGCACATGATGTTTGGTGTCAAACTAGTAAGAAAGTACAAAAGATGAATTACTGCAGTGACTTGTTTTTTGACATTTGGGCAATGCTAGTGGACCTTCTCGACTCACCATAACTTGAAGAGGTAGCAACTATCTTGAGAGGCATATGGACAAGGAGAAATGAGTTCATCTATGACAAAGTCTTCAAACACCCTACAATGTTGTACCAACAAGCCAAGACAGAACTATCTTCATTTAGAAAGGCACTAAAGGATTCAAAGGGTGCAACTGTCAAACTCCCCAGTGTGAAGGCAAAGTGGTCCAAGCCTGCTGAGGATTGTTTCAAGGTGAATTGGGATGTTGCTGTGAGGGCTGGAGGGGGTAAAATTGGTATTGGGGTCATCATTCGAGATCACCAAGGTCAAGTCACAGGCACCCTTTGTGCCAACAGATTCGTCAGAGGTACCCCTTTTGATGCAGAAGCCTATGGTTTACTGCTAGCAGCTGTTTTTTGTAAGGAGCTAGGCCTCTCTCGAGTATGGCTATAAGGGGATTCAAAGCAAGTGGTAGATCTGCTTTGTACCAGCATCCCAAATTTGACTATAGGAGGTTACCTCATAGGAGATTCTCGCAAAGTGTTGGACTCGTGCACCACCTGGAAAGCATCACATACCAATCGTGAAGCTAACATGGCAGCTCATCAATTGGCAAAATCTGGATTGGACAGCATGGAGGATCTTTATGATATTGAACAATGTCCTAGTTGTATTGAACAGATTGTTACTAAAGAGATGTTATAAACCTTAAGCGTCTTATCTTTTGGTTTATTCACCTTATTGTAAGCTCTTTTTAATCTAATGAGATCAGATTTCTCTTTCGAAAAAAAAAAAAAAAGAAGCCAAAAACGAGAATGCTTTCATTCAATTCTAGTATGATGAAACCTTATAATCAAAGAAATTCCGAATCATCTTTTTTAACCTAATATTCTACTGTTCTTATTTACTTTTCCTTGTTTATGTGGATTCTTAAGACAGTCTTAAATATTCAATAAATGTTTCAGAGTCCACGTACACAATAAATGTGAGAGAAATAAACAGATAAGAGTAAATGAGGCCCGAAACAAAAACATCCTGAGCTCATCACCTATATTATTTATAATATCAAATATTCAATAAATATTGTAAGATTCATCTTTTATATATATAAATATATATATATATATATATCCTACTCATAAATTTGGATATGTATCTTGGTCCACAAATTCATGCCTTATCAAATACCCTAGCCTTATATTTACGAGTCTTGTGTGAACATAATTTATTACAAGAAAACTGGTTATTATTTACGACCAGTTATTTATATCGAAATAACTATTTTCAGCTTGTTTATTTGAGACTTGTATCTAGCATTATTCTTTCAACTAAAATGAGTGTTTTCGTCGCAAAAAAATGGTCAAAAATATCCATTTTTCTTGTAGTGATTCTACTACATTTTCCTAAAAATCAAACACTGGTCGGCCCGGTTTGGATTATGAAATGTCACAACTTATCTTAACTTATCTTATCTAATAGTTACAACTTTTTTAAGTTTTTACACAAAATATAATAAACAATTCAATTTTTTCAAATCTCAAAATAATAATAATATTATAACAATATTTTATTCAACTTTCAACTTTCATTTCAACTTACTATCTAAACCTTCCCTAAATATTATTGAGATAAGATAAGATCATGAGTTAATATGAAAGTTGAAAATTGAATAAAATATTATTAGAATATTATTTTTTAATCTTATTATTATTTTAGAATTTGAAAAAATTGAATTATTTATTATATTTTGTGTGAGAATTTGAGAAAATTGTAATAATTAGATAAGATGAGATGAGTTGAAATCAACTCTAAATCCAAACCGGACCTAAATTGCTTTGAGGGGGACTCCCAATATTCTAACTTTTCAATTCCAATATAATATTAGGAGGTACAAGTTTTGCATATTCTCACTAAAAAAAGATAAAGTTCGCAATTAAAAAATATATTTTTTTCATAAGATATCAAATTTGTCTATTTTTCAAAAGTATGTGCGAGGGTTGCTTATTTAAAAACTCTATAAATCATTTTATATTTAAAAACAAAAAACAAAAATCAATTCAAACTACAGTTAGCATGTTATTAAAGTGACAACTCACCTCCCGAATCAAAGATTCTATTAAAGGCTCCCCCTCATGAGTTCAGATTAGATAATTAAATTAGATAGTAAAATGTCGACATTACTCTCATGTATGATAGAAATAACAAAATTACCTGGAAAATAAAATATAAATGAAATTGGAGAGTAGGACTGTAATCGCCGAGCCAGTCTTTGACTTATCGAGCTTTGCTCGACTCAAAATACTCGAATTCGAGTTTGAGCCCGAGCTCGAGATTTCCTTTTATTATTTGTTCGAACTCGACTCGATAAGTTAAACTCTCAACTCGAATTCGAACTTGAACTCGTTTCACAAACGAATTCGAGTCGAGCCGAGCTCTAGTTTGAGCTTGAATTACTTTTTTTTAAAATAAGATTTAGTAATTAATAAAATAAATAAAGAAATAAAATAAAAGATCTAATATTGAAGTTATACAACTAACAAGTAAAACCTATATTAAATTATAAAATTTTAAACAATTTATAAATAATTAATTTCTAACTAGTTGATATTTATCCAAAATAACAATATATTATATGCCTTCATATATTATTAATACATATACTTAATATGATAGTATATATCTATTTCAAATATGTTTCCCATGTACTAGTATATGAAATTATTAAATTTTATCGACCAATTATTATATAAATTATAAAATATACCTATGAAATATATTTACTATATAGACATAAGTAATTAGATTACATATTATATATTTAATTATAAAAGTGATATGCTTATATTATTAGCTAATGCACATATATGTATGTATATATACATATGTGTATGTATATATTTATTAATATATGAATGAGTTTTAATCGAGTCGAGCTAACGAGTCGACTCGAGCATAAATGAGCATGCCTTAATGAGTTTTAGTCGAGTCGAGTCGAGTTTTGTCGGGTACGTATCATTTACAAATTAAACGAGTACCTATTTTCATGAATGATTTTTTTTTTTTTTACGAGTTGAGTTCGATTCAAATTTAATCAAACGAATATCGAGCAACCTATCGAATGGACTGATTCATTTGCATATGGAGACCCAACCTTAAAAGCTACGGCCACGATGGACCACCAATTATTTTAACTTTCTTTCACGTGAAGGACAATTATGTCTTTTTATTTATATCATCCTTTTGGAATTTTCCAATGCTTCGATCTAAACTAAGTGACAACTCATGACAAACGACACGAGAAGTTTGGTCGTGTACGTGCTTAGAATAAAATAATATTTTATATTAAGATATAAGACAAATTCCACGGGGACTGATTTTGAACCTTTTTTTTTTTTCTTTTTGTTTTTTAATCAAGCATATTATATAAAAGAGAAAGATACAGAGTTTAAGGATGATCATTTTCACTATCAATATACAAAAAACATCTAAAAATTTTATCTAAGGGTAGGCTTCCAAATACATGATTGGTAGATATCCATTGTGCAACTGAGTGCGCACATCGATTTTAGGATCGATGTATTTTAGCAAATTTTTAGTCTTGATGAAGATTGGCTATGTGCTGAATGTCCTCAATAATTGTTGAAATTTTCCATAATGAAGGGGTATATGGGTTTTCAATTAATGTAATCACTGATTGGGAATCTCCTTCTATTATTGCAAGACTTTGGGTTGAAGCCATATTGAATGCGAGCAGCGCTGCTTGTGCTTCTGCAATTAAAGGAATAATGGTTTGTATTTTTTCCATTCTGATTCCCAGAATATCACCAGTACTATGATTTCTTTGAATCGCTGAGACTACTGAAAATCGATCACGTACTGCTGCATCAAAAGAGAAACTTAGATAGTTTGGTGGAGGCAGATACCATATATCTTCTTTGCTTTGTTGTTCAATTTTTCCTTTCCACGCTTCTTTATAGTCTTCATAGATGTGCTTGAATATTTGCTTCCTCAATTGAAAAAGAAGTGTGATTATGAATGATTTCATTTCGCCTCCTCCAAACAAAGTCTATCATTATGACTGCAAATAGTTGGAAGTGGTGCCTTTCCTCTTTTCTAAGTCTTAGTTCTTTTCCCGGATAGATAACCATTCGAATCCAGTCTGATATAGATGCTATTGGAAAATTTGCAAGGTTTAAAGGCCAAGTGCTCTGTTGCCATAGAATTCTGTTGATTGGGCATTCAACAAAGAGGTGCATCAAAGTTTCTTTCTCATGGTTGCAAAATATACATTCTTATGTTTCTTTGAGGGAGATGAATTCACCAAATCTTGTTCTAGTAGGTAGAATATTCCAAAGAAGTTTCCAAATCAGTAATTTATGACGATCATGGATTTTAAAACTCCACATTGGCTTGAAAAGTGCTATTGAGGGGTTTTGCTGAATTGGAACTTAATCTAGCATTGTTGCTTGATATGCTGATTTAACTGAATATTTCCCACTGTGGTTTAAAGTCCAAACGACTTAGTCCTGCTCATTTGTTCGTATTGGTAGTAGGATTTTCTGTATTTCTGATATGCTTTCCTGTTCAAAAAGATCTCGCAGTTTTGGCACATCCCAAATCCGAGAGTTTATTTGTATGAGATCTGAAACTGTAATATTTGGATGTTGAAGATCTATACCTTGGATTGGTTGTGGTTTGAAATTAATCAGAGAAGGAATCCATGGGTCCTGCCAGATGTTTACCGATTCTCCATTGTAAATTTGGAAACATCGACCTTTTTTGAGCAAATCTTTTGTTTTAAGAATTCCTTTCCACATAGACGAATCTGGTGCTTTCTGTGTGGCGTCCCAAAATGTTGTATTCTTCATATACTTAGCAGTTAGAATTGAGTGCCACAGGCCATTTTCAGGTTTGCTTAGTTCCTAGCCTGTTTTTGCTAGAATAGCTTGATTCATCTTTCCCATCAATCTGATACCAAGGCCACCTTCTTTCTTCGGTTGACAGATATATTTCCAGGACTTTAGTGATAAATTATGAGTTTTGTCTTTCGAGAATCCCCACCAAAAATTTTTAAAAGCAGTATCTAGAGATTTGCATACTGATTGTAGTAGTTGAAAAGTAGTCATATGATATGTTGGTATTGTACTTACCACAGATTTTATGAGCATGGTTCTGCCTGCCTGGGCAAGTAGCTTTGACTTCCAGTCTTCCAGTTTTTTTTCCCACTTTGCTCAACATATTGCTGTAATTTTCTTTTTTGCTTCTATTGAAGGACGTATGTAATCCCAGATATTTTATTCTAGTTGATGTTTCTTTGTACGGCAGCCACTGAGAAACATATGTTCTTGTTGTCTGGCTTGTATTTCTGGTGATAAACATTGAAGATTTGCTCAGATTGACTTTCTGTCTTGACCAACTTTGATATTTTGCAAGACACTCTGATATATTTTGAGCATTTCTTTTCGTGGCCTTTGCAAAAATAATAGCGTCGTCTACAAATAATAAGTGTGAGACTGATGGACTGTTTCTACTAATTCGAATCCCTTCCAGCTTCTGTTGGGCTTCTGCTTTTAATAAGATCCTTGAAAGACCTTCTGTGACTAGTATAAAAGAAAATGTGATAATAGGTCACCTTGTCTAATATCTTTCTGGGATTTGAAGAAGCCTCTTGGTGAACCATTGATAAGAATAGAGAAAGACACTGTTGTTATACACTCCTTTATCAAATTTATCCATTTTTTATTGAATCCCAGATTTTTCATCACTATAAAAAGAAAATCCCACTCCACCTGATCAAAAGCTTTTTCCATGTCAAACTTTATTGCCATCAAACCTTTCTTGCCTGTTTTCCTTTTGAGATGGTGAAAAAGCTCATGAGCTATGATAATATTTTCTTTAATATTTATGCCTAGAACGAAGACTGTCTGGAGTGGAGAAATGATTTTTGGAAGTAGGAGTTTAAGACGTTTAGCCAAGATTTTGGTAATAATCTTGTAGCTGACATTTGTGAGACTGATAGGGCGATATTGGCTTGGACTATTTGTACTAGTCGTCTTTGGTATAAGAGCAATGTTGGTATGGTTAATCTGTTTGAGAAGCTGCCCACTGCTAAAAAAATTCTGAACTGCCAATATGACTTCTTTTTTTTATAATACTTCAATAATGCTTGTAGAAAAGAGTTGTCATTCCATCTGGCCCTGGAGCTTTATTGCTAGGAATCTGTTTTAGAGCTTCTAAAATTTGATTTTCTTCTGGTATGATTGTAAGTGATTCATTCTCTATGTCTGAAATTTGCTTTTCAAAAAGATTATCCAGCTGACCCGGAACACTTGGATTCGAAGAAGAATATATAGTTCTAAAATGATTTATAAAAGAAGACTTTATAGCAGTATGGTCCATTGACCAGTTACCTGGCGCCAGTTTGATTGATTCAATAGCATTCCTTCTTCTTCAGATGGTTGTTGTCAGATGATAAAATTTGGTATTTAGATACGTTGAAGTTAGCCATGTGAGTCTAGATTTTTGCCTCTATAAAATATCTTCATATTCTCTTTGCTTGTGAAGTCTATGTTGCAAAAACCTTTCTCTTTCTTGATTGTAAAGAGTCATAACATTGTCTTGTACTTTGAGAAGTTCACTTTCAATCTGATGTATATTGTGGTTGATCTTCCCAAAGTGCTCTTTGTTCCAGACTTTAGGAGCTTCTTTGGTAGATTTGATTTTCTTGCAAAGAATGTAAGACGAATTTCCCAGATGAGATTTACTCCATGCTTCACTGATGATTTGATAGCTTAATGGCTCTTGAGTCCAGAATGCTTCGAATTTGAAAGAATAGGCTTGGCGAATATTAGCCGTGGTAGATAACAAGATGGAGTGATGATCAGATGCTGATGAAGCAAGATGTTGCAATGTTGCATCAGAGAAAAGCAATCGCCATTCTTGATTTGCAATCGCTCAGTCTAATCTTTCTCTTATAAGGACTTGACCCTGTCTATTGTTGGTCCATGTAAACTTTGGCCCCATGTAGCCACTGTCGATGAGACTATTTCTATCCATAAGAGCTTTTAGACCCTTGTTAGGATTGTAAGAGATAGGTCTTCCTCCATATTTTTCAATTTGATCAATAAGGTCATTAAAATCTCTTAGACAGATCCAAGGCCCTGGAAGAGCTTGATATAATGAATCTAAATGACTCCAGAAACTAGCTTTGTTGTTCGATTGGGCCGGAGCATATACATAAGTAATCAGCCATGGTTGATGTGAAGGATCAAAGTAAATTAAAACTGAAATTGCATTAATATTAATATTTACAGGCTCTATTTCTACACCCGGTCTCCACAAAAGTAACAAGCCCCATTTTTTACAAACTGTTGGAATGTGAACAAAATGATAGAAACTTAAACTATTTACAATAGATATGGTGCGATCATCCAACACCAAGGTTTTCGACAAAAAAACTACATCCGGGTTATAATTCCTAATATTAGCACTTAAGTTTCTAATTGCTTTGGGACGGGCTAAACCCCTGTAATTCCATGCCATTGTCTTCACTTATCAGATGGAGGCATTTTAAAGCTTGCCTCACAAGTTGATTTGGACTTTCCATATGGGTGTGTTGGTGGCCTGCTATAAGGACTGATTTTTTACTTTCCTTTTGACCTTTTTTCATTTCCTACTGATCCTGAGTGCATTGCCAGGAGTGTTAGTGCCATTGAATCTTCCTCTGTTGGTTGCTTTGGAGCTTGACATTCAAAAGGGTCTATTTTCTCCACTTTTATAAGTCTTTGAGATTTTCTTTTTGGGGCATCAGTAGACTCATCAAGTTGCTGCCTTTTAAAGGAAAATATAATTTTGCCAACTTATTTTGGATCAGTTGCCACTTCAATCTGCATGGGACTAATTTCACAAGGGATTTCTGAATCTTCTAGTAGTTGAATGTTCAATTGATTTGGAGACAAATTTTTTTTTTTTAATTTTTTTTTTCCAGAATTTGGACACGAAGGATTGACAGTAGATAAAACCTCAGACTCACTTGAAACTGGAGAGATATATTTTTGAACCATTAACAGGCTGATGACCTCTGAAGGCTTAAAGGGAGAATCGGTCTTATGGTCCAAATCAAAAAGCTGAGGCCTATTAGAAAATGTGTCTTGAGGGCCCATAAATAAAGGCCTTGTTTCGGTTTGAGAGCATGATTTGAGCCCAAGTCCAATTCCTAATCCTAGCCCAAGCCCAAGCCCGATTTTATCCTGCTGAGTCTTATAACTCTGAACTGCCGAGTAGATCTGCTTCCACTGCGTTCTCCATGGGGGACTAAGATACGATGATCCAATGGCTGAAATTGAAGAAGAGAATTCTTGTAGCCGTGTACTTAATTCAGCTGCCACCTGTGCTTCTATACTTGGAGACAAAGTGGATATTTTGCTTCGATTCGGTGTGAAGTTGCTGGATTCAGTAGGTTGAATAGTGAAGCAATTAAAGTTTCTTGGTGAAGAAATTAATGAAGTCGGTTCACTGTAGCTGCTCTGAGTAGCTGTGTCTTCTCTCATGGACATTCCACTAGGTTGAAGTGAATTTGAGGATGATGAAATCAATTGATGTAAGTCCAATTTACTTGCTGAAATTTGTTCAATGTGATCATTTGAGAAGCACCTTTGACTCTGAATAACAAGCTCCTGTTGATTAGAAGAATTTAGAGCTTGTTTTCCTTTACTGTAAGCGCCTATGGTTGAATATGAAAGAGGTAAATCTTCATTCTTCTCTATTTCTTCATACTGCCCAGCACCCGTTTGATGAAGGCCTAATTATTTTCAAAATTGTTTTGAAATTCCGCTCGTATCCAAGGGCCATACTTTAATCTTGTTGATGGAGAGCTTAAGAAACCACAGAAGATTTGAGAATGGCCCAGCCTGCCACATGCGTAACAGAAGTCTGACAATTTTTCATATTTTAGAGCTATCCAAATTTCATGGCTGCCGAGTCTTGGCATCATAAATCCTTGTTGAAGTAGTTTTGTAACATCTAATTCAACTTTAGTTCTAATGAATTTTCTGAAAGCTAAACCATACAGAGGATCTTCCTCAACTTTGATCAAATTACCAAGGGCTTTCCCAATTTCTATTGCATTATTGAGATAATATGAACTAGGGGTAATCCATGTATTCGTACATTAAAAATTGCATGGTTCAAACTGATTTCATGGAGAGAGGCACCAGGAGACCATGGTTTCAGAATAAGCAAGTGCCCCTTAATATTCCAAGGGGCCTGATTCAGCACTCTTAACTTGTCTTGGGAAGTTCTAAATGTGAATATAAACTTGTTTATATCCATATCTTCAATGAGAAAGTTTTGGACAAAGTTCCAATCGGCTTTAATACTAGAATGAATTGCATATTTGTTCAGAGGTCTGTTTGCAACTAACCTTCCTATCAGGATTTTATCTGAGGTTGTTTTTGCTGACTGTGGTGCAGATTGAAGATTGAGATCATTCCAAGACAAAGAATTTGTTTGAAGGATCAGTGAATCCATATTCATTTGATGTTGATTTTGATGTTGAAGCTGTAATAGAAGTGGCTGATTTTGGATTGGAAACTGAGAAGGGTTTGACAGTCAAGATGTTGATGTTTGGACTTCTTCTTTGTATCTAAAATAGTTACGAGAAAATGAGCAACAATAAGTGCAGGAAAATTTTCCACCACCTAGATAGAGAAGTTTTGACTTCTCTCTAGCCGGTGCTCTACTGATTTTGAACTTAAACCTACTTAATTTATAAAATGTGTGTTAAGTACAAATATTTGACAATTAATACCACATCTATGAGTTATTCTATTATCAAGTCGATGTGTAGAACACACCACTCACATCACTTAAACGATAAGTCTTGATTTGTAAGATTCATATTTTGAGATTTATAAAAAGACAAATTATATTCTATAGCCAAGGGCTGTAAATTAACCAGTCTGGACTGTAAAATCCGACCGGACCGAATGATTTTCACTCGGTCTAGACCGGACCGATAACACTAATGGTCAGTTTCGGTCCATTAGTTTTCAAAATTTCAATTCTTGGTCCAGTCCTTGGGTTATGTTTTTTTTTTTTTTTTTTTGGACCGGACTGACCGAAATACATATATATATTATTTTTAATTATTTTTATGTAGTATTTTATATAGTAGTTGTATAACTTAGTTATGTAATTTTCATCTGATCTATCATCATTAACCATATATGTTAAATATACTATTAAATATTAACTAATATGCTATTGGCAATTAACTAATATATTATATGATTAATCAAAACATGATATGCAATGATACATACTCTAGTTATCCAGTATTTACACCTACTTAAAATAGTTAGGTACATTTTTTGTAAGATACCTAAGTTACAAATATGAAATATCCATGGTCTAATTATTCATTAACCATATATAAAATATTAAAATTTTAATATACGTCATTATGTATGAACTATTATAATTCATACACATTCTATTGAGTACTAAGTAACATCATTAATATAATTATAATTAATAATTTTATTAATGAGTTGATTAGATAATTCACATTAAAAAATTCACTTAATTTTAATTCTATTATTTTATATAATATTTATCATTTAACTTATAATGTTGGGCCGAAATACACAATAGAAGGTAAGTTGGGCCTTTAACAAAAAGTGGTCCATTTTGTACTTGTCTAGGCCAAGATGGACTAAATGATCCGAATGATCGATAGATAATAGTTCGGTTCGATTTATAGGTGTAATTGGTATGGTCTCAAGGTAGAAATGGGCAGACCAAAAGTTTCAGTCCAGTCCAAAAATCTCTCATTGGACCAATCGGACCGGACAGATTACATCTCTATCTATAGTTGGTGTATAGAACATGTATACATAGTAAAATGCTTACATGACATAATTTGATCTGATATATAAATTTTGAAATTTGAATATTACAAATTAAATCTTACCATTTAAATAAAATAGATTGTGTGCTCTACACATCGACTTAAGAATATAATAACTCTTATTAAAAGTCATAATTAAATAAACGATTATGCGCACCAGACAACAATTTGCTAAAAAAAAAAAAAAGAGCCACTATTCATGTCGAAATCAACAAACCCCACAATTCAACCTTCCATTTTGGTTTCCAAGCATATATAATATCTTTCAGGATATTTTTCTACGTATTTCCTTGTGAATTTATTTTTCTGGAAATATTAACTCATTCTCTCTCCCCAGCTCATCGTCCTGAGAATTTAATTGCATCAAAAAATAGAAAGAGTTTTAGGAACTCCTCCAATATAACCTTCCATTTTATTGTTTATACTATGCATGAACTCCTCCAAGCATTACACTTTTGCCCAAGCATTTCGATGATTCATTCTCGATTATATTGTTGGCATTCACCCTCACCCTTAACGGAAGAAGGTGTGAATGGACAATAATATTTATAGAACATTAAGATTATGTCTAAATAACTTAATCATTAGTTTGGACCCCTAGACCCCATCACCGCCCCCGTAACCATCCGCCCCACCTTGCCTACTGGCCAACCATGGTGAAAACAACGGGAAAAATCCAAAAAAATCCAAAACAACAACAAATCTACATATCCATCCCTAAATCCACAAATCTATTATCCAACAATAAATCCAATAAATTACAAAGTACAAACAGTCAAACACAATGCAAGAAAAGAGAGGAGACGAGAGAATTGAGAACTTATGAGAGAGAGAGAGAGAGGAGAATGAGTTAGGGTTTTCTACTTTATATACTCATTCGCAAGTATAAAACGAATTTGTTTGTATATATATATATATATATATATATATATATATATATATGAATTTGGGCCGGGCAAACAGGGTAAACTCATGGGCCTAGCCTGGACCCCATCCCCTGGTAGCCAAAAGCTTGCGGGCATCTTCCCTCACACCATCCATCTACAGATGGGGCCCTGCATCAGCCAGGCGGGAACTGAACATGTGGTCGGGGTGAAGGGTGGCAGAGCCTCACTGCCTACCCCTACCCCTACCTCCTCTCCTTAGCGTGGCCACCGCTTGATGGCACCTCCTCCTAGCCACTGCATGTTCCACATTCGCTTGTGAGAGAGAGAGAGAGAGAGAGAGAGAGAGAGAGAGAGAGAGAGAGAGAGAGAGAGAGGGGTGGCAAGCACAAGGTTGCTGGTCAACCCCATGTGACGGTTTATGTGGGTGTGAAGACTTCTAACTCGCAGTGGCACGGGGAATGTACTAATGGTCCCAAAACAACAATGGCGAGTAGACGTCATGCTTGTCGGCGTCCTTGTGATGCCACGGTGATGCGTATGGCTGGCAAGTTGTTCAACGTTACGTAAGCCTATTGTTGATGACAAAAACCATCATCGAGGGGCTCGTCAACTTGGGTGCAAATATATATATATATATATATATATATGGAAAATGGTAGGGAACCTGTTTTGGTTTCCCGTTTAGACGTCCCGCTTGACGTGTAAATGTCACTTGGCATTTATGCTTTGTTTTTTTTCTCTCTCTCACTTGCCCCGCGTGACTGCCCCTCCCCTCCCCTCACCCAGTTCGTCTCCCCTTCCCCGCAAGAATGACCCATCCCGTCTCCTCCATCTCCCCGACCTCCATCTCCGACAACCAATTCGACTTCTTCAAAACAATTTTGGGTCATTGTTTTTTCCAGGTAAATCTACTATTTCCAAGTAAATTGATAACCAACACCCAAACTCTTTTCTGAGTTTTATAAAATAAATTAACAAATAAATATCCCACAAGAAATATCTTTATTTTTTTTCTCTGCCAAGATTCGCCCATCCAGTTCCAACCAGAATTTTCGAGATAAATTTGACTTTCACTGGATTGTCAGCTTCAAAATATTGTATGCTTCCCACCATTTTTAAAGTTCAATGTGTTAATATGTTTGTGAGTCTACATGTGTGTGTTGGAGTCTGAACTCATATCATACCCTCGGACTCGGGACTCTGACATCTCTTTGTCTTTATTTTTTTCCTCACTAACTTGCAAGAAGCAGACATCAATGATTCTCTCCCGCATCTTTTCTATTTCCTACAAATTTTCAGCACCATCCCCATGTCCAGTACAAACACTTTTATTTGAGACTTCTGCCCTTAGTTTGTTTCAGAAAAAAACAATGACCCAAAATTATTTTGAAGAAGCAGAACTGGTTGTCGGAGATGAAGGTCAGGAAGATGGAGGGGAGGGGAGGGGTCGTTCTCGCGGGGCAGGGGAGACGAACTGGGTGAGGGGAGGGTAGTCACGTGGGGCAAGTGAGAGAGAGAGAGAAAAAAAAGTGTAAATGTCAAGTGACCTTTACATGTCAAGCAGGATGTCTAAACGGGAACCCAAAACAGGTTCTCAAGCATTTTTCTATATATATGTATAGAGAGAGAGAGAGAGAGAGAGAGAGGGAATTTTGAAAAATGCTGAGGCGAAGGAAGAGGAGAGAGAAGGATCTGAGCACACTAACGGGCTTTTTAAAATTCAAAGAGAAAAGCCAGACTTTTTGAAACGTTGATGCTAAGGGATAAGAGTATCATTATTCATCTAATTTTGGAATCTAACATTAAGAAATCCGAATATCATGAACGCTGTCTTAGAGTTTCTCTTTCCGCAATAGTTGGTACCATTATGAAAGTGTTATTATGATTGCATCTACTTCAAGCAAAAGATAACGAATAATCATCACGACATAAAACGAACTAATGAATTAAGTAATAATGCGGAATTAGGTCAGATACATGACCATAATTTGTGATGATAATTAGTTGGGTTAATGAAATAGGTGTAGTTGTAAGATGTCAGTTTCTTTTAGAGAAATGATAGTTGCAGTTGTGAGTGTGTAAGCGCCGTACAATCATTTTGAAAAAAGTGAATAAATACGAGACTTACATAAAAAAAAATTTTTAATAGTGGACCCTACTCTTTTTCAAAGCGACTGCATGGCGTTTGCGTACTCTACGACTGCATGTAGCATTTTTTTAATTTAAAATTAGCTATATATTTACATTCTTATAATTAAAATACCATAATTATTGATAGCACGTACAATTGAAGAGTACTTTTTTTTTCTCATTTACTGTTGGAACAAGACGTTACTTTCATTCAAATTTGTCTGATAATTTAGGTAAATTATCGCTTAATACTTGCACACCATGAAGTAACAATAGAAGAGACAAGCCCCCATGATGAGATCAAGAACTCATTTTTCTTTTGTTTGCCTTTTATGGGTTCTTCCTCTCTCCTGATGGTAAGGAATTAGTTGCATGGCAATACCAAGAACCGATTTTCCTTTTGCTCTGCTTTTTTCTTTTCTCTCATCATCATGTAAGAATTTTACTGTATATCTCTCTCTCTTCTCTTAAAGCTCACCATACAATAGGATTGAAAATGAACCAGCCTGTTCAATAGCCTGCTCGATACTCGTTTGATTAAAAACTCAAATCGAACTCAACTTTTGAGAAAAAAAGAATTCACATGTGAAAGCGGATACCCATTCGATTAGTACATGACACATCTCCGACTAAACTCGACTAAGTAAAAGCTCGTTAAGCTATATTCGTTTATGCTCGACTCAATTAAAATATGTTCATAGATCAATAAATGTGTATATATATAGTTAATAATATAAGCATCACACATTTATAATTAAATATATGATATATGAAAAAATCTATTCATCATCCTAACTTTCATCATCATCTCGTCATCCCATGATATGGCATTATATGATAGGTTTATAAGTGAAATATAATAAATAATCTCAAATCATCTAATGACATATCATAGGATGACGGGAGGATGATGGAAGTTAGGATGATGAGTAGTATTGCTCATGATATATAACCTAATTACTTATGGCTAGTCACTTATGTCTATATATTGAATTTACTTGATAGCTTTATTTTATAATTTATACAATAGTCCGTTAGTAAGATTTAATAATTTCATATATTAGTATATATGAACCACATATGAAATGTTGATATATACTATTATATTATGTTTATGGTATTAATAATTTATGTAAACATATAATATATGCTTATTATAGATAAATATCAACTAGTTACATATTAGTTTTTTATAATTTTTTACAATTTTCAGATTCAATAAAGGATCTATTTGTTAGTTGGAAAATTTTCATTAAATTAATTTTTTTTACAATTTCTCTAATTCTTAATTATTAAATCTTATTTTAAAAAAAAACTCGAGCCAAGCCAAATCGAACTCGAGCTCGAGTTGGGAGCTTATCTCCTCAAGCCAAGCTTAAACAAAAATTAGATAAAATTCTCGAACTCAAACTTTTAAACTGAGCGAGGTTAACAATCTAAAAACCGACTCAGCTCGACTAAAGTCTTACCACACAAGAAGTGTGTCCAAGACTTTCACATCTAAGATCGATATATAATAAGATTGTATTTAAAGTAGCGACAATTGCCATACTGCCCCGCTCCCGCATGGCGGGGCAGGCAACCCCGCTCTGCCCATGCGGGGGCGAGGCCCCCTGCCCCGCATCTAGGGCTCCTAGCGGGGGCAAGTGACGAGGAGGGCCCAATCCCACCCCACATTTCCCCCGTCCAGGGGGCCCCGCCGCCCCGCCCTGCCTCGCCCCGCTTCCACCCCACATGGCGGGGCGGGCAACCCTGCTCCGCCCATGCGGGGGCGGGGTCCACCGCCTCACATCTAGGGCTCCTAACAGGGGTGGGTGACGAGGAGGGCCCAACCCCGCCCCCATTTTTATATAAATATATATTACAATTTGTTAGACTTGTTCACAAATTATGCATTTGCAAATTTAAAAACTACATAGTTTAAAAATTAATACACTACAATTTATACAAAATATGCACTAGCAAATTTAAAAATTATATCATTTTTAAATTATAGTCATATTTACAAAATTTAAATTTATACTTTGGATCTAAAAATGTATTTTTAATTATTTTTACACTTATAAATAAATTTTAAATAAAATAAATGTAGTATTTTTTTTTAAGTGAAAAGAGACGAGACGGATTGGAAATCCGTCTCGCACCCCCTACATCCAAGGGGTGGGTTGCACCCCTAATATTTATTGACACTCAAACTCAAATCAAAATAAGAATAAAATGCATAATTTATTACACATTTAATATTAATAAAAATATTTCTAGAAACAATAGTAATTAGTGAGATATATCATTTTAGTGATTTTTTTAATATTTACATTGTTTATGGAGATTGAAATTAATAAATGTGACACGTGCTGTTGCTGAGATTTCGGCCGACCTTACTGGTACAAGCCAGGAAGCCGAGGCGGTCGCCAACACGTGCGCGCAAACTCAGATTATCTTTTTTAATTATTTCTTTCATAGCATTCGGTGGCAATCACTTTCCGGGTTCCCAAAAACTAATAATAATAATAATAAAATAACTTTTCTTGTTTCATACACCTGTGAGACCATCACGGTTCACACGTGTCATATCTATTTTTGTTAATTTCAAAACTTTATTGCTATTGGGCTGAATTTATTTTTAAAAAGTAATGCCTTACATCGTATTTTTATTCTACTTTCATCGTATTCTGTAAGATATGACACATTTATTATTATTAAATAATAATTATTTTATTGTATGATTCTTTATCATCTAATAATAATAAATGTGCCACTCTTATATAGTGAGATAAAAATAAGATAAAAATATGGTATATAACATTTCTATTTCAAATAATATAAAAACCAATGCTATATTCGTTAGAATGATGTCAATGGTAATTGCATGTGGTACACGTAATATAGTCATGGTAGTAGTGTTGTATAGGACTTTAGTATATGATGTCAATAGGAAAATGAAATGGGAGGATATAGATGATGGTAGCATGTAGGGTTTGGATTGTTGGTAATCCAAACTTGGCTTCATCCAAACCGCGGCCAACTCAATAGAGATAAATAAGCTTTTACTTAACAGTAATGTTAGATACAGTTTTAAGGTATACAAATCTTATACATTTATTTTTAAAAAGAGTATAGTCTACTATTAAAAAAATATTTTTTTTATATAGATATTATATATATATATATCCATTTTTTGAAATTTCATTGATAACTTGTAGATTTAGGCTTGTGATACGTGGGTTTTGTATATCTATAAATTTCGGGTTCTCGCCACCCAAATGAATTCTTTGGGCAATTTTTTTTTTTTTTTTTTTTTATAAGTGAATGATACTAGAGAAAGAATGAAAGTACAATAAATCAATGATAATAATTTATCAATGATTTACGCAATAAACTAAATATGGTAGAGAATAAGTCATGATATCATGATACATATACTAGAATATTAAAAATATATTTTATTATAAGTATGGTAATATTCTAACACATGGCAAAATAATGGTTTAGTTGATGGTTTGCAATAGCCACGATCTTGGTCGTGGCAATGGCAAAAACTATGGCATCTATGGTAATATAATGACATCATTAATATATACATGATGTGATTCAGGGTATGGTAAGATCGATGGCTATACATAGCGACAACAATATCAGTTGTAAGATGTTGTTGTAATATTCTTCATCTTCCACTAACTTCCAATTCTTACGGTTGATTTTCAAGGAAGTTGCATGTGTTAATGAAGCTAATGAAAAATCACGAGCAGCTAAAACTCTCACACAAATGGAGTACTCTGTCTTCTGCAAAAGGTAACATGACTGTTGAAGGAAAACTTAAGCAACCTTAAATTATGGATGGATAGGAATCGTAGGATGATAATAACTTGTATTCATATAACATAACGAGCTCTTCTACGTACAAGCAGATTTGCAGACCAATCTGTACACTAATATTAAGGTGGACTATTTTGTCAAATATTCATTTTCAAATCGGCACTATTTCATTAAAATCTACATTTCCACCTTAATATTAGTGCGCGTATTTGTGCGCAAATCTACTTACAACCAGATTTTTCCACAACATATTTCTCTTGATGAATAAATAATTTGGTTGAAGACATGGTTACAAACTCGATTGTTGCAGTCTATTTAATATGAGTTGTAGTTATCAAATATATATAGCATAAAAGGGCATGTTTGGTTAAGCTTTTTTTAAAAAGAAAAAAAATTCAAAATAAAATTTTCTTCTTTCAAAAGAAATTTTCTTCTTAACATTTCATCCAATCATTTGTTTCAATTTCAGGGAAAAGAAAAAAAAATAAAAAATTAATACAACTGTTAAAAGAATATCTTTAAAAATTATATTTAAATAAATTTTCAAAATGTCAATTTTATCAATATTTTGTATAAGAGTAATGTTAGATATAATCATAGGTCGTGAAAGCGCCGCCGCACACTCCTTTTAAAAAAGAGTGAAGTTTACTATTAAAAAATTAATTTTTTCATATGATCTCATATTTATTTTCAAAAGGAGTGCACGGTATTTGTGCACTCTATGACTGTAAGTATTATTTTTCTATTATCAATTTTTTTTTTATCATAAAAAATTAACTAAAAAACAAACACGTATCAAAATTTTAAAAAATTCCTTGACCAACGGTACCTAAACTTTTCAAACCTAGATACTATGTCCAGTAGTAAGCTTACAGCTTTTCAGAGACCATAGGACTCCAGATCATTTGTACGATAATTTAGGACATTAGACTTTAAAGCTTAGTGGTTGCTGACCGAAATTACAATAAATAAATAAGCCTATGGTGTAAATATCCCATCAAATCAAACATGTTGACTCTTGGAAGATACTTATTAATAATTTATGGCCAGAATTACAAAATAAATAGAAGAAGCGAAATAAGTATTAAATTAAAATCTAACCACAAAAATAGGAAAAATAAAAGAGTGGAAAAATGAATGAGATGCACTTTCTGCTAGAGCACTCTCGAATAATTTTTTTACAAAATGTACAGATTTCATGCACCCTTTAAAAAAAAATGTGTGATTTACAAACAATGCTATGTCACACTTATTAATATATCATGTTAATGAATGATTAAACAATAAAATTAAAGATGAATAATAGTATTTAGTAAAAACAGAACCAACTTATTATCTTGTTAAAATTTAACAATTAAATTATCATAAAATATGTAACATAATATTAATGATTATAATTCCTTTTAAATCAAGATAGCGAGCAATAAAATTATAAATAGTCTTTCTTATTTTTTTTTTAAAGGAAAATATCGTCATTCATTCAACAGGAAAATTTACATTCATGACTGGATATATATAGGGATATCCTCATATCAACCATTACCTCCTAACCAATTAATGCATTTGGAGCTCTACCAGTACACTATTTCCTTTTGTGACTGGTTTGGTATTTATTACTAATGATACTCTCTACAAACAAACGTCCAAGAGACAACACTCTGTCTAAACAGAGCTCAACCTCACCCTTCATAGAAAGAAATGTGTCAACCTCTACATATAAACGTCCAAAAGACGAATCCTTTTTTTTTTTTTACTAAACAAAAAGGAAAACAGTAAGATAAATGTGAAAAAAGATGAATTACAATTTGGATCAACTCCGGTAGACTTTGAAATATATGACGGCCCGTGAAGACACTACACTTGTCTCTTTTCAGCCACAAAAGTCAGATCTAAAAAGATCACGCGGTGATTTTCGTAAAATCATCACTATCCTCTGAATGATTTGTGGCCTAAGAGTTTTCTTGTAATGCGTATCTCTCGAAAGTTGAAGAAAAACTGTAGATTCATCCTTTTCGACTTTGAAGAAAAAAATAGAACTATCTTGATAGATAAAGTGAGTAGATAGATTGAGGCAGGTTTGGAGATGAGATGAAAATTTTGTGTTTTGTTTTTAAGTTTAAAATATTATGTTTTAATATTATTATTATTTTGGAATTTGAAAAAAGTGTATTTAGATTTAAAAAAGTTGAATTATTTATTATATTTTGTATGAGATTTAAAAAATATGTAATGATGAGATGAGATGATATAAGATGAGATGAGAATTTTATGCTTTGTCTTGTGCCCAAAACCTGCAAGTTCTCCTCCTCCTCCTCCAACAAAACTCAGATATAGAGATTTTTACGAGAATGAGAAAGAGAGTTTTGCCTAGGTTTTTTTTTACAAGAGAGATCGCCCATTCTTACTTTTCATATCAACAACATTAAAGTTTCGCAATATGACCAGCTTGTCTTTATTCTATTTTATTAAATTGAAAATTGAATAATAGTTGGAAATAAAATGGCGCCAACTAATTCTATAGTCAAGGTACAAAATTAACGAGAATACGTGGGAATACAATAACATTTTTCTAACCTAATATTAAAAAAATTTTAAATTGTGTAATATAATCACAATATTGCATTGAGTAGAATATAATTTGATTTAAAAAATAAATTTTAAAATTTAAATTTTACAAATAAAATATTATCATTCAAATTATGTGTATAAAACATTGCGAGAATAAAATAACTTGAAAATATTGCGAGATTGAAGTTATATATAAAAAATCTACACAATCTCTTACTATTCACACAATTTTTATATACCATATTTTTTTAATTTTTTTTTATCAAATATTTAATATATGAATAATGAACAGAAAAATTGAATTAGTTTAATAGAATAAATTTAAAAATAATTTAAAAATAATATTAAAAATTTTAAAAATTTAAAAAAATATAATGTGCGAGATTAATAAGGTTGTTTAGCATTCAATTATATATCCCAATTAAGAGAGCCCGTGCTCTGATCCTTTATAATATGAGCGCACGTTTCAGTGCGTGCGCGTGTGGGGGTGGTGTTAGTTGGCTGAAGAGTGAAGGCCAAGATCAGATCGATAATGGCATGCTGCTCTCTCTTTCGAGCGCTCTTTCTGCTTCTCACTCTTTCAGGTTTGTTGGCATTCCGCTTTTTCAACTAACTTTCTTTTTCTTTTGCAAGTACGTTTGGTTCACAAGAAAGTGGAGGAAAAGAGAGAAAGATTTAATACAGAAGAGAGTTTGAAGTTCTAGTCTTGGGTGTTTCTTTGCTAAAAATCATGTCCAACTGGGTGCAATACAAATGTTCTTCCTAGCCATTTTTTTTCTTTTTTTTTTCCTTTGAAACAAAACAAGTACAGCCTGGATGGGTTATTCTGCAGCATTTGTATCGTTACCTCTGTTTTATAAGCAATCAGAGTTATTTGCTTCTTCTTCTTTCTTTTAATTAACAGCCCTGTTTTTCGATACAAGGGAAGCTTTTATAAATGGATATGCATTTTTCTGAGTTTCTATCACTTGGGTTCAGTGCTTGTTCTCTCTCCTTTCCCATCTCTGGAATATGCCAATTTTTCTGAACTCTGATGATGGATTGCTTATTGTCGCTGTTACTTGGAAATGCTTGTTTTCATGCCCCCAAATCTATTCTTGTCATTGGGATTTAGTCTTTTTCAGTTGTTGAAGACTAATTGCTGGATCGGAGAAATGTTTTCTTGATAAATGAGATATATTTTTGACACCTTCATCAACTTTAACTTTCTTCTGGGTTCATCTGCAGATGATATGAATTTAAAATATTGGCCAAACAAGTGGTGTTATAATTCATATCTGGTTTTCATTTTTGATCTGTATGCTGTTCTTCATACCTTTCTAACTCTGTTCCTCGCACTTTCAGATTCATTTGTCCAAATTTTCAGCATTGGAATGGGAATTAACTATGGACAGATAGCGAACAATCTCCCATCTCCCTCTCGTGTTGCCATCCTCCTTGGATCTCTCAACATCAGTAGAGTGAAACTCTACGATGCCGATCCAAATGTCCTGCTTGCCTTCTCCAACTCGAATGTTGATTTCATTGTTGGGCTAGGAAATGAGTATCTCCAAAGCATGACGGATCCCATTAAAGCTCAGATTTGGATTGAACAGCATCTGTTACCCCACCTTACTCGAACCAAGATCAATTCCATCCTTGTGGGAAATGAGGTTTTCAGCAGCAATGACTCTCATTTATTCTCTTATCTCCTCCCAGCAATGCAAACAGTATATCGTGTTCTTGTCAATCTTGAACTAGATAAGCAAGTTGCTGTCACAACTGCTCATTCTCTTACCATTTTAGGAAACTCCTACCCTCCTTCAGCTGGAACTTTTAGGGAAGATCTTGCTCAATATATCCAACCCCTTTTGAAATTTCATTCTGAGATCAATTCTCCGTTCTTGATAAATGCATATCCATATTTTGCATACAAGGATAACCCAGATCAGGTATCCTTAGAGTATGTGCTGTTTCAGCCCAACCAAGGGATGATTGATCCTAACACGAATCTGCACTATGATAACATGTTGTATGCTCAAATTGATGCTGTCTATTCGGCAATGAAAGCAATGGGGCATACGGATATTGAGGTTAGAGTTTCGGAGACCGGTTGGCCATCTAAGGGGGATGCTAACGAGGCAGGAGCTACACCACAGAACGCAGGATTATACAATGGTAACTTGCTGCAGAGAATAGCACAGAGGCAAGGTACTCCAGCAAAACCGTCAACTCCGATTGATGTACACGTTTTTGCTCTTTTTAATGAGAACTTAAAGCCTGGACCGGCGTCAGAGAGGAACTATGGCCTCTACTATCCTGATGGTACACCAGTTTACAACATCGGATTGCAGGGCTATCTCCCAGAGTTTATCTCAGCATCTGATAAGAATGTAAGACATGCAATCTTTATCATTTGTACTTTGATCGAGGTTTTACCAAATGGAATGGTCAAATGTAAAGGAAAATAGACACAACTTTAAATTTTCATGTGAGGTCGGGTCTGCCTGAAAATTCTATACGGTCAACTGTTGCAAGACCCCCACATGATATATATCTCTCTTCGGAGTATTGGACGCAATTGGAGAGGATCTCTATTCCATCATAATGTATCTAATGCTTAGCTTTTCCATTTCTTTCCCCATATTTTGCAGGCTTTGTCTATCTTCAGCTCTCTGGTCTTCCTCATTGCATGCTTCATCTGTGCGTAAGCACTTGTAAATCTTTCAGAGGGCAAGAGATATCAAGGGAGGAAGAGAAATTTCTGGAGATCATTCCAATGCAAGAGGAGTTACCGTAGGTGAGTAATCAATTACTTTTTACCTTGCCAAAGCCTGTGGTGACATAATCCCAGTCTCTAAAATAGAGGTCGAGTTCGAAATCCTTCCCCACTCTACAAAAAGAGAAAAAAAATTACTTTTTACCTTAAGAATAATGCCAGCTGTCCCAATTCATGAACCTGACAGATGGGTCCATGACTTTCGTCTTCTATTCTAAATAATGACATGTTTATTGCATTTATCTTCTTCATTTATCGCTTGCCACACAGTCCTGATAGGAAGTTGAGATAGGTCGGTCCAACAACAAAATTTGCATTTTTCTGAATTTTTCTGAACGTTCACAACTTGATCATACACTAGAACAAATTAGAAAAGAAATATATGGAATCTTTCTTTTGTAGAAAGGTTTTAAGCCCCGGAATCTATAAGGTAGTAGAATCTGTCCAATGTCTGTCCACCCTCTATGCATAAAGCAAGCAGAAACTTGACATTATACGTATGATAATAGAGTTATAATATAAATCAAATAGCAAATAATGAAGAAAATTGCATTTTTAGCACTGTTTATTGAAAATAGGGTAGTGGGTCTCTATCCTCCTTATATCCCACTTGTAATGGTGCACGTTAATCTTGCAGTGGACAAGATTCTTATTGTCTTCAGCTAGACAAAAGTCCAATCATAAAAGAAGTCTAAAGTCCGTCTTTCTACAGCCGTTTTTTATTTTTGTGTCTTTGAATGTGAACCCTAAGAGTATGTTGAGCTAAGTTGAGATGATTTGAATTTCTTATAAATAATAATGAGTTAAGATGGTGAAATGAGTTTTGTGAGATCCAATTAAGATGAGTTTAGATATGTTTTGATGTTAAAATGAGTTTAAATGTATTTATGGATCTCACGTGTAAAGAGGTATTAAGTTAAAAAATGTTATAAGTCTCATATGTAAAGAGTTTTGAATTGAACTAAGTTTAGAAATTTGAGAGTTAGGTATTTAAATGTTAGACCTAATTTAAAATTAGATTAAACTAAAATGTTCAGTCCATGTTCCAAACAGGGCCTAAGATGGCTGCCTCTGTGTCTATATCTTTTGCTCTCTATTCCCAAAAGAGAATTTGTAGGGTCGACCTTAGTTGGAGACATCCCATTTCTATTCTTTGTTCACATCAACATGATACCCAACATTCTATGGTGGGTCTTTTCTGAATTGCAAAAGGTATGCTGCATTAATCAAATCAAGTTCAATATGCCTTCTAAAAACATCTTTGAAATATTCCATAGCATTAAATATTGTGTTTTTGGTCTAAAGCCAAACTAATTATACTCGAAAAAGTTGGCAATATTAAGCTTAGAGTCAAAGTTTGAACTCAAGACCTCTCAAATTATTCTATTAAAGTTATTGTAAAAATCCCCAAATAGAAATCAGCCAAATAGTTCACTATTGGTTTTCTGTTATTGAAAGTTATGTATATGTAACAATATCACAAAAGGATAATTGAGGGCCGGTGGACAATCAACATCATGGACCATGCGTATGCACCATAAGATTCTTCTCGGCATGGCCCAAGAGGATAAGATTGATAAATAAATGGATTGCATCCGGGATTTCGACTCAAGATATGGTGACTGCTTAGCTAGCACATATGAAATGATCCCCAAAATTAGTATAAATTCAAGTAGTTTCTGAGTCACTAAACCATGGAACGAGTAAACCAAACATGATAGTTTGATACACTTGCTTTAAAATACTCATAAAAAAAAAAAATTAGTTTTCTTGCATAGCTTTCCAAAGATTATATTGCATAGTTTGCAATATTTCTGTTCATATGATTGAGATAATGTTTGCATCTGTGCAGGGAGACAAAGGGTAGCAGAGCTTCTTATTTCTAACCTCAAAGTCATTCATCCAGCAGCGATGAATTGAAGTTTTTGGTCAAAATATTTTATTTAAGTCATTTAATTATAGCCAGCAATTACTGTCTTGAATACTAGGTAATTCTTCTAAATCAGTAACAATAAATCTGAATAATGTATACAAAATTCTTTAACAAAAATCGATCATTTAATAAAGGGGAAGTTGGTGAAGACTTTAGAGCTTTGTATGATCAATAATGATATTATACCGCTTCATTTTGTCCCATCATTTTGATCTCTCATACATTTAATTTAATTTTTTATTTATTTTTACTTACTGATTAAGGAAGCGACTATTAGTGTATGGATATATTTTTATATTTTTTAAAAATGTTTAAAAATGTTAAGAAAATATGAATAAGAAAAATTAAAAAAAAAAAGTGAATTTTGCCTAGGGCATGCCCAGCAGTCACTGCTCGGTGGCACCCTAACTCTTGTATAATTATGGGTATGATAACATTTTCATAGAGACATTGCAAATATTAAAATATACGTTAAAATTTAGTAGTAATTAGAAAAAAAAGTAAAAATTGAATAAAAAAAAAAGTTGAAATAAGATTATTTATATGAAATGGAGAAAATAAAGTGTATTATTTATTAAATAAAGTGTGTTTTGTAAAATTTAATTTAATTTTTAATAAAGTGGAATGTTTGTATTGGTTGATTGTTAAATGGGAAATTCAAATCAGTTGAATTTGAATATTACTAATTTTCTATTATGCTTTTTGCTTTAATATTTAGCTGTCTGGGGTATACATATGTGTGGCAAGCGAGGAAAGATTAGCTAGAGATCAAAAGATGAGAAAATGTGGTAAAAGAGAATGAAATGTAAAAGTATTATTATTCCACACAATCGGTAACTTTACAGGGAATACAATATATGCACTCTTTGCTAGTAAATGGTAACCATGTTTACAGGGATATGATTGACAGAATGTACGCTTGACAATTGTTGACAATTAGAGTTAAGAGAGCTAGCTGTCATTCATAGTTGGGGAAATGATTTCGTGATCTTCGGTGCTGACAGGTTGTTTAGTGCGAGCATGAATGAAAGTCAATTGTCACATATTTAGTGCGAGCACGAAAAATTAGATTGATTGGAAGATAAGTGGTATCAATATTGTCCAATCATAAGATTGGTGGCTGATGAAGAAAAATGCCAAGACCTTTGAGAAGATTGTGTAACCATATGAGTTTGGTAGTGGAATTTGCCAGTACTTTGTATTTAGCTTTTGTGCTTGAGCGAACAATAGTCTGTTGCTTTTTAGAACTCCAAAAAATAAAATTTGACCCAAAATAGATAAGATACCCACTAGTAGACCGGCGATTATCAGGACATCCTACCCAATTGGCATCAGAGAAGGCCTGTAACTGAATGATGAATTACGATTGATGAACAACCATGAGTTTGGGTGGATTTGAGAAAGCGAAGAATTCGCTTGACGACAGTCCAATGGTGGACTGTTAGATGTTGCATGTATTGACAGACTTTATTGACAACAAAATATAAGTTAGGTCGAGTAAGTAGAAGGTACTGTAATACTCCAACTGTACTTCAATAGAGAGTGGAATCTGTGAAAGAATCACCGCTAAATTGAGAAAGGGATTGAGATGAAGACATGGGCGTGGATACAGACTTTGCATTGGACATGTTTGTCTTTTGGAGAATATCAGAGATGTATCGAGATTGACTCAAGAAAATGCCATCAGGATGCATAGAGGTCTCAATGCCCAAGAAAAGGTTGAGATGGCCAAGATCTTTAACTGGAAGATCAACCCGAAGCTATGGAATTATATCAGCAATGGCAGCCTTAGAAGAGCCAGTGACCAAGATGTCGTCGACATAAATAAGAAAAAAGATTTGCACCACCTGAGTGCTGTATATAAATAGAGAGGTATCTGCTTGTGAAGCTCGAGTACCAGGCACGCTGTGCTTGCTTCTTAAGTCCTTAAATTGCTTTGTTAAGTTTGCACAAGTGATTAGGGAACTGAGGATGAAGAAAACCTTGTAGTTGAGCCATATAGATCGCTTTAGAAATTTCACCGTTAAAAAAAAGCATTTTGCACGTCAAGTTGAAAGATTGGCCAACCACGAGTGACGGAGATGGAAAGAACCAATCAAATTGTTTGGGGCTTGATCACCGGACTGTAAGTTTCATTGTAGTCGATGCCAGGTTGTTGTGTGAACAACTTAGCCACGAATCATGCCTTATAACGCTCAATACTGCCATCAGCCCTTCTCTTTAGCCAGTACACCCATTTTGAACCAACCAAATTCATGGAGTGGTGGTAAGGCACAAGAGACCAGGTTCGGTTTTGTAATAGAGCATCAAACTTTGTGGTCATGGTTTAACGCCAAGCAGGGTCTTTGGATGCAGCGGTAAAATCTGTTGGTTTCGATGAAGACGCAGCTACAATTGTCATGGCTTGAGAGGGATACTGCATGGTACTGTCTTTATAGCATCTAGTCTTCACAATATCATTCTTGAGGCGAGTGACCGCGGGGTGGGTAGGTAGAGTAGTGGGTGGTGGAGAAAATGGTGTCGAAACTATGGACAAAGTGGAGATAGCTGTCGAAAGCAAGGAGAGCTCAGCAGAAGGTTGAGAGAGAACTGAAACAACAGCTAGTGAAGAGAGAATAGTAGGTAAAGTGTCGGTGGAAGCCAAAATTGAAGTAGCAGGAGCATCTATCGGTTGCAGAGGAGGATGGCTCGCTGGAGAAGATGAAGTCATGGCCTGAGATTACTGGGCTTGTGGGCCAATGAAGGAAGCATGTATTTGGCCCATTAGTGAATCCCTTGGCAACTGAGATTGGGCCTGCAAAAAAGGAAGATAAGCTACAACATGGTTAGCCGTAAAAGCATTAGAGGGCTAGGCCGAATGGGCTTCAAGAAATGGGAAACGGGCTTTATCAAAATGGACATCTCTGGAAATATAAGTGCAGCTTGTGGGTTGATGGAGACATTTGTAACCCTTATGTGAAGAACTGTAGCCAATAAAAATGCGCAACTTGGACTGATAGTCCATCTTATGAGAATTATAGGAATGCAAATTGGGCCAGCAAGCACATCCAAAAGTTTTAAAAAATTTGTAGTCAGGCGTAACATTGTAGAGACATTGAATGGGTGATTTGTTATGTATAACTGGAGAGGGAAGATGACTAATATGGAAACATGCAGTTTGAAAAACATCAACCCAAAAATGCTTTAAAATGTGGAAGAAAATCGAGATGATTTTTCTGATAAAGAAAATCTGAACGATGAGGATATAGATCTCATTGCAAGGAAATTCAGAAAATTCTTATTTAACAAGAAAGCTAATGGAAGGCAAAAACGAGGTAAAGAATTTCCAACAAATAAAAGTTATAAAGAAAAATTGAATAAAGAAAAATTAAAAGGTACAGTGTCATGAGTGCTCCAGCTATGGTCACATTAGAGTAGACTGCCCAAACTTTAAGAAAAACAGAGGAAAAATACTGAATGTCACACTTAGTGACAATTCAGAATCTGAAAATTCTGGTTTATCGTCTAATGACAAAAATTCCTTTATGACTTTTTCTATTGTTGTTGATGATTTTCCTGAAATTGTGCTAACAGAATCTGGAAGTGATGATGATGACAGTGACTTAGATGTAGCTCTTGTTGATGCTGATCAAGAGCTGAGTTTACAGGAAGCCTATAATGATTTATGTGAATAGGTGATTAAGCTGAAAAAATTAAATAAGAAGTTGTACAACAAACTCATAGTCGTGAAGAATAAAAAGATTAATCTGTCTGAGGCATTAAAAATTTATGAAGTTGAAGTATCAAAATTGAACACTCAAATAGGAGTACTTAAGAAGGAATTGGAAAAAGTTCAAGAATACAAGAAAAAAACTGCAACTCAAAAATTAGATGAGATGTTGAGCTTTCAAAAATCCTATTGTGATCACATAGGTTTGGGGTACATGACTTCCCAAAGAAAATAACTTCAAGCCTCATCATCCGCTGCCACTTCATCAAAATGTATTATCTTTGTTAAATGAAGGCAATGTGAGGATGCTACAAAGAAAGCCGTGTCAAAATCTAACCTTCCGAGAGCCTCTAATGAAATATTAATGTCAAAGAAGCTTAATGAAGGTAAGTTTGAAAGTAAGTTTGTCCCTACTTGTCATCATTGTGATATGTCTGGCCATATAAGGTCACGTTGCTTTAGCTTTAGTAAAATGCAGAAAAAAGAAGGAGAAATAAAACATACAAGTAAAGAAAAGAATTTAGAAAATAAGATTGAAGAGTTGAGTCATCAAATAACCTCCATAAGCCTTAAATTTGGTGAACTAGCAGAATTTTGTCTTCCCAACAAAGGGGAAAATGTGTAAAGTGGGTGGCAAAAAAAGATGTTGTGTGACATAAATTGATAGGACCACTTGCATATTCTTGTATTCCTTACATATTATTAGTTTAGGACATGCATTTCACATTTTAGATTTGTTTGCATCTTTTTTGGGTTTAGTCGAGTAGTCTTCTATTTCTTTTCTTTTCTTTTCGTTTGGTTTGGTTGAATTGTTTTCTATTTTTCTTATTTTTCTCCTAGTTCAAGTTGTTTTGTAGTTGAGCAAGGTGCAAGCTTTGTGTGTGTGTCAATTTTTGAGCATTTGAGTCCTCACACAGTCAATTCCTTGAACTAAAGCATCTCTCTATTTTGTGCAGTCAACTTTGTGTATGTCAACCTTATGGTTCATCTTGACAAAGTCAAATTATAATGCACTGTGAGGAACTCACTTTCACATTCATTATTATTATGTTCCATAATTTTTTAAAAGGTGCTCATCAAAGGGGGAATCTATGCCTTAAATTGACTAATATTAGTTGAACCTAGTACTAAAAGCAAGAGATCTCCACTTGCCGGACATAAATGTTTGATACATATAGAAAAATTTGATGTTTATTCATTGCGAAAAAATATAAACACCCTACACAGATCTGTCCCTTAAATCCTTACAGAAAAAATCGTTACTCTAATCATTGTGGAAAAAGATGAGCAATAAAAATTGACATATCAAGAGTTGTGCAAACTTGTGTTCAGATGAGATACTCTTTCAAGTATTTAGGCTCTAACATAAAGTTTGAATTTTAAGGTGAGAGACAATCTCTTGGGAGTATCTATAGAAAGAAATAAAAAAATATAATAAAAAAGAAAAAGAAAAAGAATGAAAAATACATATATATGATTCATCGAAATGAGTATTCTCACTCACACACTCACATGAACTTTGATATTGATGAACCCGAAAGAGAAAATAATTAGCTGATGTCTGTTATAATTGAAGATGACTGATAACTGTTGTATAATATGCATGAAAATCTACCTACACAGAATATTGAAATGAAGTAATTTGCTATGTTCTAAGTTATTACAGCTTTAATACCAATACATTTATGTTGTATGTAATGAATACATTTTTTAATCAATTTGTGCTATTATTTGCTTCTACAACAAAGGGCTTTTGTGTTCTGATTTTTTTTTCTTCCAAATAGGCAAACGTGCCTCGTACGTTGAGCCATTACTAGTGTGTGTGTGTGTGTGTATATATATATATATATGCTATGAGCTTCAAAATAATACATAAGATACATATTCATATTTTTCTTCAAGTTAAACAATAGACAACTATTTAGTAAATTATTATTATTATTATTATTATTAAGTTAGTGATTAATGTAGTGGGTAGACAAAGATGCTTTTAAGGACGACGTCAGAGTGGGGAATATGGCAGGCGTAGGGTTCCTCATTTTGGTATGAAAATTGACAGAATTTGCAAACTTTAAGACTGGCCTCGGGGAGTAGAATGGAGGAAAAGGAAAAAGCCTCTGAAAACAACTATGAGCATGTGATGGAAAGACATAAGGCTGAAGTTTGAAATTTGAGATAAAATGAAAACGGAGTAAGAGATGCCTAGGAGTCTAGGACACGCAACTTGAAAATACAAGAAAGGAAAATGCTACTCCCACCAAGGATTTCTACTGAAGGTTTCTATCGACTGAGGTTGCTTTGCCACTTGGCTATTTAAAAAAGAAACAAAAAAAGGACCTCTACCTCACTTGCTACTCCCTCTCGACTTCCACCATTTCAAACCTCTCGCAACCCTGTTACCCTTAACTCGCCCCGAAGCTTCCATTGATGATCCCTCTCCTCCCTCTCATTTTCACCCTAAAACTGAACCTCTACCTCAATTGCTCCCTCTTGCCCTTCCCATTTCAAACCTCTTGCCCCTGAGCTCCCATTGTCGATCCCTCCCCTCCCTCTCATTCTCACCCAAAAACCAAACCTCTGTCTTAGTTGCTCCCTCTTGCCCCTGAGCCAAGCCCTCTCACCCCTAAGCTTCCGTCACAGATCACCAATCCCTCCCTCCCTCTCATTTTCACCCTAACACCAAACCTTTTCTTAAGTGATTTGAAAACCCTCTCTTCATTTGAAAACCCTAAAGCCTCAAACCGAACCCTCTCTCGAGTGATTTGAAAACCATCTCTTCATTTAAAAACCCTAAAGCCTCCCTCTAACTAAGAAAACAAAATCCCCACCCACCCATTAAATTTAGAGTTATTTTCCATTAATACACACATTTCCTGGTTCATTAAGATACAACACTTCATTTTCTTTTTTTCCGATTTTGAAGTTCTCTTCATTTATGTTATTATGCCTTGTATTATTTTTTTGTTGCTGATTTGTTTTCTAGTTCATAGAGAGGGAGCCACATAATGGTATACATATTTATATTTAGCCTTTGTAATTTTATCATATTCTGATGAAATGCATGTTCTGGGTGCTGTGAATTGGAATATGATGACATGGTATTTTTTCTACCAAGGTAAACCATCTGACATTCCCATCTTCTCACTGTTTAGAATTCCTTTTACACACCTCAAACCCCTTATACTTACCATACGTCATATAATAAGACTAAACTTTTTCAGCATATGAAAATGTCATTTCGACCTTAGGTTCTTCAATGGTTTCATCACATTCTTGCTCATTGTCAACTCCTACTTCATCATACTCATTATCTGATAAATCCATGGCGGAATCCATTGCAAGTCCAGCCTTTGAATTATCTAAGAAGATCCAACCAGATTCAAAACAAAGCCAGAGCCACATATTTTTTCACCAAAAATGCATGCTCATCTTTTTGTGATTGCTACTTTGTTACAGAAAGTACAAGCAGAAAGGTAGCAAGTGCATCTTGTTGCTCTTAAAAAAATCAATAGTGCTTCTGCTAGATGCCTAAATTGTACATACATGTTTGCTAGGATATTTTATTTTCTCACAATAAATGATTATGGATATCAGCTACAATGTAATGAAATGTTGTTGTACTTCGGTTTCAGTTGCATATTAACAAGGTTTAGCTACCAATAAATATTGATTGTTAAATTGAGAGTCAAACCTGATTGTAAGCAGATTACATGATTATTATTACTTTGTGGATATTTCCCCGTCCAAGTCTAGAAAAATGAGATCTACAAATAGTTAAATTCAATTCTAATATGTATAAAAGATCGATAACAAGAAAAATAAACATAAAAAACTCTAGCATTTGCAGATCGAACACAACAAATTCAAAAACTCTAACATTTTAGATAAAAAAAAAAAAAACCCTAACATTCGAGTAAAAGATGGAGGAAAAGAACATCTAAGGCTTGGATTCGTGGGGGGATGAGGATGGTGGGAGGGGAGCCACAAGACGGCGCCGGACGGAGGGAGAGGGATGATTGAGGGACGAATCTCGGTACGTTTAGATCTTAAGGGTTACGAAGGAGAGAGGCGATTGGGTTCTTGTTTGTGTTATTTTTTTTAAGGCCCAGTTTGGATTCAAAAAGTGTTTCATCTCATATCATCTTATCGTTACAACTTTTTCAAATTCTCACACAAAATATAATAAACAATTCAACTTTTTAAAATCCCAATTCAATTTTTTTAAATCTCAAAACAATAATAATATTAAAAGATAATATTCTAACAATAATTTTTTCAACTTTCATCTTTTATCTAAAGTCATCTCATCTCATCTCTGAATTCAAACCAACCATAATCACGTGCCATGCCACCTCCCTCAGTCGGTACCAATTGTCGGCATGTTTTCTCGGTGACTGTAGCATTAACCTACAAGAATTAGCTCTACTAAGAGCATTGGCAATGGACTAGCCATTTGCCAATACAAGTCCAAATTAAAAGCAAATGTGAGAAAAAAATATCTACATTGGCGTAGCTAAACTTCCCAAGTTTGACATTTATGTTACAGTAATTCTTAGCTCCTCGCCAAATCTGGCAAGGTACTGTACACGGACCAAATTCTTATTTTATCATTTCGTTGCCTCTCGCTCACTCTTTCCCTCGAGTTTTCTGTCTTCATCCCAAAACCCTCCATTTCATCTTTCTTTTCTTTCTTTCTTCTGAAACTCCCTTCTCTTCTTTTCTTCTTCGCCCTTTTCTTTCTTTCTCCCAAAACTCTCTTCTCTTCTTCTCTTTTTCGCCCTTTTCTTTCTTTCTCCCGAAACATAGCAGTTCTTCTCCGCCTTCTCCTCACTGGAAGTTCGGCTGGTGGTAAGTTTTCTCAGTCACTCTCCGTCTTACTCACGCACATTGTGAGGGTCTCACATCCTCGATTGTTTAAACGCACACACATTCAGATTTATCTTCCTCATTTCTTTGCTTTCACATGAGGAAATTTTTGGGTTTTAGAATACCATAGTTGGAGGCAATTTTCATCACTAGACCATGTGGCACGCTCGTGAAACCAACCAATCCCCACGTCCGGGTTTAGGTATGGAAAATCTATTTTGCTCTGCATTTTAACAATATTTATTTGGGGGATGTATATATAGCTGTGATTGCTGGAGATTTATGACGGTTTTATTAATTGAATTAAAAGTTTGTGGAATGTCGTTGGTTATTGAAAGGCGTTGATTGGTATTTTGTGATTGGTATTCTGTGATTGTGATTAGTCTTAAACAGTAGTTTTAAGAGTGTGTGAGGCAGTAATTTGAAGAGTGTGTGCGCATGGATAGTGAAATATGATGCTATGTATGGTACTCTTCCTTGGCTAATTTAAATTCTTTACCATATGTTTTTCAAGAAAAATCAATTTTTTCCTCTTGCACTGTAGATTGCTTATTTATCCATCTATGAAGGCATAAATAAATTTAATGTAAGATATGGATTTGAAGAAATGCATTTTATTTGTTTATTACTTGTTAGTGGGTGGGAGCAACCTCTAGATAGTAATATTTCTTCTATGTTTGCTGTAATGGCTTGGCATCTGCTATATATTGTACTTTGCATGATGAATTTTAATGGAACCACTTACTTTTTGTGTCATGAATTTGTAAATCATTATACAAGTTTGGTTTTTCCAAGAAATTGCTACTGCATGTTAATTGTTTTAGTAGTAGTTGCTAGTAATGCTCCTTTATGATTTTAATTGATCTTGTTGTGAGCTTAATGGTGTCTTTCCTGACACAAAGTCTTTTATATATTTGTTTATATTTACTATCTGAAGTGGTTATTTTCTGTTTACACATGATTCTTATAAGATTGTTTTATTTCTTTAGTTGTGTACATGGGCAATATATATGATTAGTAGGTTTTAAATATATACTTTTGATTTTTGTTGGTATTTACAATTGTGGGATAGAAAAATAGGAACTCAAACGAGGAAACCCATTCAGTTTGTTAAGATAATCTTGTGATTGATTTATGAGAAAACCCAAGAAAGTGAAAGAGATTGAAACTACCAAGTGTTTAGCCATGTTTAGTATTTGTGTTTATTTTTTCCATTTCTTTTCAAACTACCTAGAAATTGTTATTTGTATTTGTTCACGTTCTTTTATGTATTCTCCAACAATTGCCATCGTCTTTGTTCTTTCCAATATAAGTCTTTCTTCCTCGCTCTTCTCTCCCTTTTCTATGTGCATTTTTTTTGCCATCGTCTTGATCCTTTATTCCTTTCTTTCATTGGCTACTGCTACATTGTTGATATCAGCATGAGTTGTATTACAGTGGTCAAGCTGCAAATAATTTCAGTTACTTGTTGAAAATGCAATGATAAGTATAACAACCCAACTGAAAAGAAGATACATTTGCTTCATCTATATACAATCTTGTCCAACTCCTACAAACCTCATTATGGAATATGTCTTTTCTTATTCTTTAATAATGTCATTAATGGTGCAGACCTTGCTAATTTTTAGTCCATTATCTATATATATATACATGGACAAGATAGATACCCCACTGAATGGATGTTTGCTATTTATGGACAATACATAAACATCCATTCCATAATATCATATATATTATGGAATGGATGTTTGCTGTTTTCAAATTTTTAGATTACAAAATAACCCTTGTACTTCTTGTTTCTTTGGTTTTCATTATTCAATTTTCCTTTGTTTATGTAATATGATGCTGAGATACTACAATATTCCATGATGAGATAATATATAATACAACAATATGATGTTGAGAATTTAATATTCGACTTGAATATTGGCCAACTTCTCTGACTCCTTGAAAATTTAATATTTTTCAAGGATGGACACACGTTTTGATGATGACCCATTATTCACTACTCTATTGCAAAGTGGAGGAGGAGGTTGTAATAGTGCTCCAACGCAACATGGTAATGTTGTTGTCCAAGCAATCCCTAATGACAGTGAACAGATGCATCTTTCAAAAAGAGTTCAAAGCGGTGCATCTTTCACTATTGAAGAGGATAACATCTTCGTCTCAGCTTGGCTCAACATTACCATCGATGCAATAAGGGCGTACTGATCAAAAGTCCACTCAAATGTGGGAAAGAATTACCACATTTTATCATGAATATAAAAAATCGAATATTGCCAACCGTTCTGAGGGTTCTTTGATGAATCGGTGGTCCACGATTCAAAAATGGACCAATAAATTTTGTGCATTTGTAGCACAAATAGAGTCATTGCACCCGAATGGTGTAACGGAGCAAGACAATGTATGTACCATCTTCCATTCTTTCATGCAATTTGTGATGGACTTACTTATGAACTAACAAATATTTCTTCACCTTTGTCGATTGAGAAGGCAAAGGTGTTGTACAAAAAGATGCTAGGGTGTAATTTCACAATGGAGTACTGTTGGTATCTTAGAAGACACCAACAAAAATGACAACAACACATCTCTACCGTTGGTAAGAAGATAAGGCCAGTAGAAAAAGTATTTGGTGAAGTTGTTGTTGACATAACCGAGGAGGTTCTTGCTGAGAGGCCTCTAGGTAAAAAAGTTGAGAAAGAAAGGGAGGAAATAGAAGTCGATGGAAGGCAACAATGGTGAGATCAAGATTGCCTTAACTAAAATGACTGAGGATAGAACGACTTCCATGCAAGAGCGTAGAAATTTTGTGTGGAAGGCAGACCTACAAAAATCAGCAACATTTAAACTAAAGAAGATGAAGTTCGAGACAGAGATGATGCTGCTAGATCTAAGTGGCATGAATGCCATGTAGCAACAATATTTCGGCCATATTCAACTCAAATTTTTTGAAAATTTGAGATCCCATTCCAGAGGTACATCTACATCTCTTTTGACACCTTATGGAAGTGTCTAACAAATAATGTTGTTAGCGAATAACTTTTTAAAATTTTAGTGGCTGCCCAGCCACATGTGGGCTGGATAAACATGTGGCTGGGTAGCAACTAAATTAATGGACTGTGGTATGGACTGTTTTGGTAACTATTGCAATATGTTTTGGTAATTAGTGGACTGTTTTGGGGTACATTAGTGGACTATTTTGGTAATTAGTAGACTGTATTGGTAATTAGTTGAGTGTTTTGGGGTACATTAGTGGATTGTTTTGGTTATTTGTGGAGTGTTTTAGGATACATTAGTGAACTGTTTTAGCTATTTGTGGACTAGATGTTATGGACTTATAAAATAAATAAATAAATTAGATATTATGGATGTTATGAACTAGATGTATTGTCCCAGTTCTTCTATTACCCAAGTGTCGAAATTATATGCACTTGCTTAACTCAAGAATGTAATAGCTTAAAGTTCTTCACTATATTTGTTAGTGCTATTTCTAGTTTATTTGTAGTTATCAAAAGTATAGTAAATGTTGAGATATTTTATGGAAGAATATGATGATGAAGAATATGGAAACAGAATATTATGGATGTTAGTGCTATTTCAAAACATAGTAGGAATTTCTAAGTATTTGTAATATTAGAGTCATTTTTCTAATTTTTTTTTTTACAAATTTCTAACATAGTCGGGATTTCTAACTATTGTGAAAATGTCCAATATTTTTTACAATTTTACAAACTAAAATTTATGGTGACCATGTAAAAGAGAAGCACTTAGCTTTTCTACATCAACGTGGATATTCCATTTAGAATAACATTTAATATTGAACTAGAAAGAAAAGTAAATTTTTACATCAAAATTCGTATACACTTGCAAAAGAAAAGCACTTAGAATAACATTTGATATGAACTAGAAATAAAAATCTACATCAACCTGGATATTCCATGATCTAGAAAGAAATTCAATGTCATAACTTTGCTTAAAGTTGAATACAGAATTACAAATTACATTAATTCTAAATTCTAAATTACAAATTAAAAATAGAAATCCAAATTAGGTACGGCCATGAATATTCCATAAATGATCAATAAGGTCAGCCTAGAGTTGACTATGAGTTCCTCAATCTCTGATTCGATGATGTTGTGCAATGAACTCCATGAATTCAGGTATATTATCGCGTGAAATTGGCTCATTTGGAGTCTCTTCCGTTTGTTCATAAATGAATTGCTCAGCCTTGAGATATAGATGCCGCTCTTCTTCAACAATCATATTATGTAAGATAATGCATGCATACATAATGTCTTTTAGTACTTCAGGACGAAAAAATCTTGCAAGTCCACGCACAATTGCAAATCTATCTTGGAGTACTCCGAATGCACACTCAACATCTTTCCTTGTAGATTCTTGGGAAGCAACAAAGTGTTTTTTTCTTATTTCCCTGAGGAGATGGAATTGTTTTCAATAATGTTGGCCATGAAAGATATATATCATCTACAAGATAATATCTCATTGTATATTCATGACCATTGATTGTGTAATTGCACGGAGGAGCGCGACCTTCAACCAACGCAGCAAAAACAGAAGATCGATCAAGTACATTGATATCTTTATGCAACCCAGGAAACCAAAAAAAGCATATCATATCCAAAGATCATAAGATGCAACAGCTTCCAAAATAATAGTTGGTTCATTCACGTGACCAGAATACATACATTTCCATACAGTAGGACAATTCTTCCATTTGCAGTGCATACAATCAATGCTATCCAACATACTTGGGAATCCAAGTCTTTGTCAGGCATCTAATAACCTCACTATATCACTACTGTTTAGAGATCTCAAATACTCACCCCAAAAAATTGAGACAATTGCCTTAACAATTTTTTCATGCTTTGTCGTGCGGTGCTTTCTCCGATTCTTATGTACTCGTCCATTAGATCAGTGGTGACCCTATATACTAGCATCTTAATCGCTGCAGTCATCTTCTGAAGGGAAAACAATCCAAGCCTCCCACTGGCATCTCTCTTTTGGACAAAATAATCATCGTGGGAGATTAATGCATCATGTATGCGTAAAAAAAGATCACGTCTCATTCGAAACATCCTCCTAATAAGATAGGGCGGCTATATTGGTGTTTCAGCAAAGTAATCATTCCAAAGGCATTGATGACCTTCAAATGAATCACATCTGATGAACCTACGACGTTGAGGAGTACGACGAGGTGTAGAAGATGTTCCCTCGGTTAGCATTGCAATTCTTGCATTATATTCAACTCATGATCAGAATAATCATCATCAAAATTTGAAGAGATACCATAGCAAATTAAGGGAAGAAAAATAGAAGAATTTGAGGAATAAAATTTGGTTTTTGATGAGTGTAGTTAGAGGATGGGTCTATTTATAGGGTTTGATCCTCAACTATTAGTTACAACTAAAAAAGTTGGTAAAAGAAAAAAGGTTGACCAAAATTAGTTCATTCGAGAATTGTAGATGGTGATTGGTTGGTATAATAAGTTGTTGGCATGTTTGTTGGCTTCAACCACAAACATTGGTAGAAGAAATGTTGGGTATAAGAAATGTTGGCATGTTTGTATATGTGATTGTTGAGTGAATGGTTGGTAAAATATATTTATTGAATAATTAGGTTGAGAGAAAAAATAGTTGAAAAATCAAATTTTATTTTTTTAATAAAGTTATTAATTAATATATGAAGTGTATTTGTAAAATATTAAAAAAAATTCACATATTATTAAAATTAATAATATTTTATTATTATTCTGATTTTAAAATAGTTAGTTCAATGTGGACTAATCTAACTAGAAGTCTATGTTATGGTCAAAAGATAATATTCTAATTAAATTTTAGACTTGGCAATGATTAGACTATTATCAATGCTCTAAAGCATTCGATTGGACATCTTAACCAAGATCCGATAAGAGAAAATAATGAATTTTGAAATACGCATCGATCGATGACTCGAACAGTGGCTGACATGAGTTTTTCAATGCTACATGGTAAAACAATTCTTATTACAACACGTTTTAACTAACAACATAATCACTATTAGGGATATTTTAATCTACACAATTACAAGAAAAACACCAATTTTGATACTAAATTGGCTCTTTTACAATTATGGAAATAGATGAATTTACGATAACTTAAAAAATAAAAATGAAAAAAAACTTACAAGAGAAATGTTACTGTCCTTAATTTATACTATTTATTTTACCCATTTATGTAATACCACAATGTAATGGCACGTGACTTATTAAAAAAATTAAAAATACTAACATAAAAAAAATACTAAAATAAAATGATAGAGCGAATTTAATATTTTAGTTTTTTTTTTTTTTTTGTATTTTTAAGCATCATTTTATTTTAAATATATATTTTTTAATTTTTTAATAAGTCACACAAATACCACGACAAGAAATTGAACAAGAGGCTTTTCTACACATCATCCTACACCACACATCATATATGTTTTATTTTTTTATTTTTTTAATTCTTTTTAAATTAATTGAGTTCTTCTATTCATCATCTATACACTATATATTTGGTAAAAAAAAAAAAATTATGTGTAGCATGTAGTATAACAACGATTACTAAAACTTTTCTAGAACGAGTGGTATAAGTTAAAATGCAGTGTAGGAGTAAAAAACAACCATTTCGGTTCCCTTTTTGGGCAAAACTGACACAGACTGATGCTTAATTTTTGGGGAAGAAAACCAACCAAAATCGATCGACAGGGAGGAGAAACACCAATCGAAATCGATTCTTCATTTCTCTTGCAGTTCACAATCGGTTCTCAGATCGAGTTTCATCTGGGAGAGTAGAGAGAGAAAGAGAACTAGGAAGACGACACGAGAAAGAAGAAGAAGTTATTTCAAAACGACGCCGTTTGGTTTAAACCAAAAGGCGTCGTTCTACTTAAATTTTTTTTTAATACGTTATGAATTAAACGACGAAGTTTGTTATAATACCAAACAGCGTCATTTTAGTTGTGTTTAAAACACAACTACATGCTAAAAACAGCATCGTTTGAATCGATGGCGAGCCGACCGATATTGGTTTTCTTTATTTGCTGCTGCATGCTGACCCGTTTTCTATCGATTTCGGCCGACTCTAAGCTCCGACAATCAGTCTGAGTCGGTCTAGATCGGTTTCTCGATTTTTTGTACATCCCTAAAGCATGGTAACATTTCTCAACTTACTATATTTCATGTCATCCGTGTAATATGATTAAAATTTAGAATTATTTAAAACTTTGAATGATATGATCTCTACATCTTCGAGGACTCGAAAAGCTGAAACAATGGCGGGAAACAAAACCCTAGAAACCCACAAAGATGAAAGGGTGAGTGCTACAACTGATAGCAGAAAGAAAGAAATGGATAAAGTGATACCGGAGGCGGGGGAGCTTCCCAGAGCTATCGTCCGCCGGGTCGTGAAGGATAAGCTCTCCCAATGCTCCCCCGACTGCGACATGTCCGTTCACAAAGAGTCCCTCCTCGCTTTCTCCGAGAGCGCTCGCATCTTCATCCACTACCTGTCCGCTACGTAAGCTTCTCCAAAATCAAAATCTTTCCTCTCGCACAATTTCTTCGAATTTGTTTAAAAACTTAGGGTTCGATCTTTTTGTGGCTATTCGAAATTGTCTTCTAGCGAGGGTTGTAGCGTAGGAGCAATTTGTATTCAGTTTATGCATCTAGGGCCATGGTTTTTTTCTTCTTCCTGGTTGTTTTTAGGCTTATTTTTGTTTTGCTATGCCGACTTTTCCCGATATCGGACGCGTGCAGGGCTAATGATATATGTAGGGAATCGAAAAGGCAGACTATCAACGCTGATGATGTGTTGAAAGCGCTTGAAGAAATCGAGTTTCCGGAGTTTCTGAAGCCTCTTAAAGCCTCTCTTGATGGTTAGTACATTTACATCTGCCCACTGTCAGAGTTTCTTCTTCTGTAGCCTACATTAGGACAAACGTTTCTTCTTAAACTAGGAATGAGTTTATAGTTATCAGTTTATACATGGTCGAATCATCGAACATGTATGAACTAATACTTGATCACACTGAATTCCCCATTGCATATTTGAAGGCTTAAGCTCAACACTAACATGCCATTTTGGGAAATGAAAGTGCACCTGACAATTGTTGTTCTTCATTAATATTTAGTTGAACTCTACCAATAAGCTGTGGCTTGATTAAGCGGGTTTAGGACTCACTAGTTTTCTCTGTAACTTAACAAACAAAAAACTTCCTTAGTGAGATGTGTCCCTGAAGTTTAGACTCGTCAGTTGTCAAATTTTTATTTCATTTTGTATGTAAGTTTTCAGATCGTAGATGGAGGATAGATGTTTGTTTGGTGTAATCCTTAGTAAGATGAGTAGTCCTTTGTGCTGTATTACAATGTTCTTTCTTCTGGTCACATTTTGTAAAAGGGTTTTCTTCTTGTTTCTCTAATGAGCTAGACATCATTTCCTTTCTTTATTTACTTGTTGGATGTGAGCATTACTAAATTAAAAATTTCTGGCCCTAGGGAAAAGTGTTTTGTTGTTTATTCTGGTGGAAACGCATGTGTGGATACTTGAAAGAAGGTAACTCCAATGGAGCTATTTACAGTTGGTCCAGACTTTCTCCCAATCTCTGTTATGAACAAGGTCTGCAGAGAAGCTTTGGAGATTTTTATCAAATTTAGGACTTGATTACAAAAAAAAAAAAGCTGCCAACTACGAAATGTAGGAATATTCAGTTATGGGTAATGGGGAATTTAGTTATGGAGGGATATTCAGTAATGAGAGTAAAGGTTGGTTTTGTGCCCTCTCAAGTTTGTCTCAATTTGCTATATGGAACGCATTGAACAAGTGATTTACAATCTAACTTGCATTAAAACGGCTCTTGCTGATTTTAGAAGGAGAATTGAGATTTTCAGCTCCTTTTAAGTTCTTCTGGACTTTGCTTTTATAATAACATAGGACAGCTTGAGCAAGCAGGTTGGTTGAGCCACGAAGGTGTTAAAATAAGGCAAGTTTGAATTGCTCTGAGTCAATTGCTGTGAAGGTCTTAGTTAAGCTTTTCTTTGCGCCTATGCAAAATAAGCACGGAATACCATTGAAAACTTGGAATCTCCTTATCTTTTTTTTATTTGTGAAAATTTATTAATATCAATAGGCGTAGCCAAGTACACTGGATGTGTACAAGAGAAAACACCTAGCTAGGAAGCATAAATAGATACAAGAAATCGTGAACATTAAGCCGATGATAGGGAAATGATCCGAACAAAGCCCAAGAGGGAGAAATTAGAAACCTATCCAATCCAGACCAGCCCGATTGGATGACCGTGTGAATGATCCTCCAATCTCTTGCTTGGGACAAAGACGCACCTTCCCCAATCCTCCAATCTAGATTTGGCCCATAAACTCTAGCAAAGGCCCACTCGAAATCATGTACCACCTTTTAAAAAAGGTAAAAGGGAGGGTTTTGACGGTTGATAATCTAAGGAAACGTGGTATGATTGTTATGGAGTGGTGCTTCATGTGTAAGAAGAATGAGGAATTGATTGATCATTTACTTTTACATTGTAAGGTGGCTAGGGAGTTATAGGTTTGCATTCTTAGTAGAGCTGGGCTGAGTTGGGTTATGCCTAAGAGTGTGGTGGATCTACTAGCATGATAGAATAGGCATTATAATAGCTCTCAACTGTTAGAGGCGTGGAGGATGATACCTTTGTGCTTAATGTGGTGTTTATGGACGGAAAGGAATGACAGGTGCTTTAACAACAAGGAGCAAGCAGTGGAGGAAATCTGGAATTTCTTTGTGTCTTCTCTTTTTCAATGGTTTTTTGCTATTGTACTTGAGGGAGGGAATGTTCATGAGTTTTTGTTTTCTTTTCAGCTTTCTAGAATGTAATTAGGTGTTTCATTTTGTATACTTCTTGTGTACATGGGCTTCGCCTAGTTTCATTCGATTCAATAAAGATTCTTACTTATCAAAAAAAAAAAAAAAAAAGGTAAGCCACTATAAATTCCCTGACACACTTCTCAACTCTCTCCGGCACTCTTGTATCCCACAAAATTAATACGCCACCCGAAGCTCCCTTAGAAGCTAAATAGGACCATCCCAAGTATTCGCAACTCCACAAACTACAAACAAGTGATTGAAAACACACAATATCAACTTTCCACAAGCAGAGCAAGTTTTTAGTTTGGGGACACTTGTTAAACTCGTTTTGTCCCCGGACATTCCAAGTTAAAATATTGGGCTTCATAATACAATTGGTTTTGCCCACCCTCTAGTCCTCCCTCGACTTGGATTACCTCCCTTAGCATCGTTGTTGATTTGCCCAAGTAAGACGCTTTAACTTCCTGCTCTTCTTAGATCTTGGTTTTGTTCCAAGTAAGTGACCCGCTTCAATTGCAGTAAATAGTGGTGTGAATTGGTCATCAAATCCTCCACGTGTAATCCCCACACACTGCTGTATCTCGTTAACCTTTTGCAAAACCCAATCCTTATAGGCAGGGGCAAGCTGGAAATGGGTCCTTGGGGGGAGCCAACTCACAAGATTATTGCTTGGCCGAGTTACAATTACTAAATTATAAAACATAAATAAATAAATAAATAAACAAAATTGGAGACTTTTTGTTTGTTTTCGGGGATGGGGGGGAGAATTGGGCTAGGAGCCATTGCTCCCCCTAGATTTTTCCTGCCTTTGAGCCGAAGGTCCAAGTCTAATGTAGTGAGTTTGATGCCTTGTTCACTAGCTAAATATAAATTTTGTTAGTATTTTTTGTATTGGCTAAATTCGGTTTCAAAACAATGGGTAACGTTTGTTATTTGGTTTGTGTTGATAGATAAGATTTATCTATAACGATAATGAGTAAGGGTCAATAAGAGATCAAGTTTATCTACAAATGCTCTCTTTGATGAGATAACTTTTACTATTAGATGAAGACGAAGGTTGATGATCTCAGAATTCAATGGACAAAATCTGAAGAAGAATTCGTGTCTCGTCAAGAATGTGTCACGATAGGTTATCTGCAGATTTTCAGGATTGCGATTTTGAAATAAGAGATCAAATTTATCTACAAATGTTCTATTTGATGAGATATTATAGAAAATTTGCAGATAACTTAAGAGTAATGGATGAAGATGAGGATTTGAAAATCTTAAAATTCGAAGTCTGGATAAAGACCATGTTATCTGGAATTCTGAAGAACAATTCGCGATTCACGACAGATCAACTGCAGATTTTTAGGAATGTGATTTTGAAATCCAAAAAGAGTTGATCAGTTCAAGGGCCATTCAAGGAGCACGGAATTGGCCTATAAAGTTACCCAATCAGATATTGATACTCCATCCAAGTGTGCCAAGAGAGAAAAGGAGTTTTGGGACTTCTACAAGAATTCTCTCTCTTGGAGTCTTTGTAAACCACACAAAATACAAAGATAGTGATACGTGTGATTTGAGGTGAGTTCAGCCACTAGAGGTTCTAGGAGAAGAAACCAAGTTTGGTGATTGTCAGAGGTTCTGGCTACTATTACAATAGGGACAAAATGCCTCGTTTGTTGTAGCAAGTAAGGGATTCATATTGCAAAGGGTTTGTAAGAAACTTGTATTAATCTTCAAATAGTGGGATTGGTTTGTTCTGGAGAGGCTGCCTGTTTTACCTTTGAAGAGTTCTTTAAATGATTTCCCATCGTCACCAAAAATCCTTATCTTGTGGTTGGCTTGTTTTGTTTTATCATTCATATTTATATTTCTATTCATTATTGTGATTTGATGCATTTGGTGATTCGAAATTTAATAAATATTATTAATCCTGACATGGTTTAAAATTGGACAGAATTGTGACATACAGCTATTCAACACCCCCCCCCCCCCCCCCCCCCCCCAAAAAGTGTTATTTAAAGTCAATCTCGTAGTTTCAATTTTCATTTCTGTTTGGTTCTCGAGTGGAATGCATCTTATCATGGCATGTCTGGCCTTGTTTAATGCTAATTGGGCATGGGGTCATAAGGGCTCTTTGCTAGCCCATTGGTCTAGGCCAATTATTGGGGAGCAATTAGATCTTCAGTGGTACAGTAGCAGCAGTTATTGTGCGTATACAGGATGGTCTTATCTGTTCTAAGTCACTTATCTAAAATTTCTTTGGGTATCAGAGTCAGTCTTATTTAGGTCTGTAAAGTATCCCCTACTTGTAACTTATGAATTTATGTGTTTTCGTAGGTATGTGTATGAATGTATGTATCTGATGTATCTGAGTCAGAGCTCCTACTCAGGCATGTGAAATATATGGTAGTTGTGACTTGTGAATCTAGTATGTATTTTTGTTGAGTATGTGTATAAATGTATTTATGAAATAGGCACCTAGAATAAAAAATATATATATGTTCAAAATATTCCATCTGCATTTTCTGGAGAAGAAGCATATGACAAGGTAGCTAGATGGCTTCATGGACACAAATCTCGTGATTCCAGGAAGTTACTCTTTTGCTCTACCATCTCTTCTGAGTGATGTTCCAATATCTTCTTGTTGCCTATCCCAAACTATTCTGTCCGGCATCACAAACCCCAAGAGAAAGGTGGCGCAATCCAGCCACCACTCCAGAAGCTGAACTGTAGTGCAGCCCACATGCATGAACTCCTAAGACAAAGCTCAGCGAGGTCAGAATGAATTGGTCAAAACAAAATTGTCTTGTAAACTGGTGGGGAATTGACAGTTCTTGTCCATGTGTTCATATAAACTCCAATTCTTTATTTATGATATGTGAGCAGTTTAATTGTATTAGCATTCGTCATGCATGTTAGCTGCCACCTAAAGGGATATTGTGTGCATAACTATAGCTGCATTTGATGATAATTTTGATCCATTGAATGATTGAAAAATGCAAATATCCAAAAAAAAAATAGGTAGTTTGAAATTTTAGTTTCAGTTAATTTTCTTATGAATAAACAGTTGCCGACATTTTTTTTTTTTTTGTTGGTTTCCATACAGAGTTCAGGCAGAAAAATGCTGGAAAGAAGGCCAAAGTGGCGAAGGAGAAAGAAGTGAAAAAAAGGAAAATGGAAGAAAAGGCACCACAGAAAAGTGGAGGTGGTGAAAGGGATGAAGAAGAGGAGGGAGACCAGGATGGAACTGGTGACGACTAAGCCAGACCGTTGAACTTACCCTGTGGGAGTGAAGAATAGTGTACTTGTATGCTTTTTTAGTCGATGGCCTTTTGTAAGAGCGCAACGAACCATTTCATTTGCTTTGTTCATATCTTAAAAAATGACTTCATTTTATTCATAAAGTGGAGACCTCAAGTTAAAGCTTTATAAGTTGCCTTGATGATGCTGAATGTCGGAGACTTTGGTAAGAGAAAAGCTTCAAACCGGACGGGTGACTTTGTTTGTTTTACACCCCACCAATGAAATTAAGACACGTGATAGAGAGTATTAGGCTAATTGTAAGTCTGAGTTCAGTGGAACCTTTTCTCAACACATCGTCTTCTTCTCCACAAATCTCTATCTTCTCAATTTCAAAAATCTCCCTCTTCTCAGGAGACACCATCGTCTCACCTCTATCATCTTCTTTTCCACAAATCTCCCTCTTCTCAACCTCGAAAATCTCCCTCTTCTCAGTAGACACTATCGTCTCAACCCAGTGATTTCAATCCGTCAAAAGCTTGGTCTCTCTCCATTGTTCTATGCATCATCTCAGCACCGAAAATCTCCATCATCTCAACCCATCATTTCAACCCAGTTGTCTCAACCCAGTAATGCAAGTCAATCTGGTAAAATTGTTGGACATAAATGTAAATATGATTAATTTATCTATTTTTTTTAACATCGTTTCTGTAAAAACAGAGCAAATACACTCACAACAACAAATATAGAGCAAATATACTCATTCATCAACTACAATCCCAGCCTCTACCATTACAGAGCAACAAAAACACCCAGCCCAGCCCTAAAATCATCATAACCATGCAATATTTTCATTTCTTGTAGAAATTATGTGGAACAACAAACGACGAGGGAGGGGGGAGATCAGGTTTTGTTTTTGGGGAAATGCTAGAGTAAATCGGATTTTTGGGGAAGATGGCATAATAAATGGAATACTCTACATGCATTCCTATTGTTCAACTTAGTGAACCTCCTACGTGTTAAGTTTTTATTAGTGGGTGTAAAACTAAAAAGCTCACCCGACCGCCCCTAGCTGCTCCCCTTTGGTAAACGTGTCATATCTTTTACCTGATTAAAATTTGGATTTTTGTTAAATAAATTATATTTTCAAGCTCGAGAATATTTAATAATAATAATGCTAGATACAGTCATAGATTGTGTAAATGTCGTGCACTCCTTTAAAAAAAGAGTGAGCTCTACTATTAAAAAATTAATTTTTTTACATGGATATCATATTTACTTATTTTTCAAAAGAAGTATGCAACGCTTACGCACTCTATGACTCTAAATATCATTTCTCATTTTATAAATTGTTTTTTTTTTTAAACATTTTATAAATTGTTTATATGAAGTAATTTGGTTTAAAATTTAAATCTTACCATTTTAAGCTTGATAACTCTTGTAGTAAGGTTTCCTTGCAAAGGAGCAATGGAGAAAAAGTTCCAAATATCTGATTTTGTAGTTTCAAATTTTCAGTCTAACACAAGAAAATAGGATTTCATAATTTCATGGGTCCTTGGATAGAGGAAAAGAAAATCCAGGATGTGATGATCAAAGAACAGAATCCATTGATCAAAGAAAAATGTCCTTGGGCAACTTTTTTTCTTTTTTTCTTTTTTTAAGGGTAAATCATGGATGGTATCGTTCATGATTTAAGCATAACCCTGAAACAAATTATTTTAAGCACTTTGGTAAGGAACACATTATTTTACCTCGTACTATCGTATCACATTGAAGATTTACTTCCGGCAACCGGTTATCTTTCCTCAAAGCCCTAAACCAAATTTCCTGGCAAACTACGTATGTAATAAAATGGGCATTTAGAGTATTCTATATATCTTTATGGAGCGAGACATGACTCAGCAACGAGAATACTTAACACTTGCATTGAAAAGCATGTAAATCCCATAACCCCCGTCCCATCCAGCCACTAAAAAAGGCTGATAAAAGAAAATTATGAACAGGATTAACCTAATACCAAAGTACAAGAATACCATATCCAGCTTCAATAAATAAGATGATAATGCAAACTTCGGATACAACAATATTTAGGTTTGACATTAGAACAAACAGCTCCTTATGTATAGCTTTTTGGCACTAGAGAAGAGCAATTAATATGGGCGATACCTGCGCCCGTGGCCACCTTCGTTGCCATGCCTTCCCCTACTTGAACTGCCACCCCTGCTGCCACTTCCACCAACACCCCTGATACCACTTCTTTGATGTGAAGGTGGGATTTGTGGTTGTGCTCCTGGTTGTTGCCTGCAATGATAACAAAAAAATAATGGGCCTTCAGCCCTTCAATCCCTATCTAATTAACCAGAGGGCCCAATGGGCCATCATAGAATTGTGAGATGCTACTGCATCACTAAAAATACTGATTACTCATCTCACCAGTCAGTCTCGGTGGAAAGTCAAGCTTTCCAAAGTGGGCATGAGAGGAATTCATAAGGGAACATTCTTTTTCTTTTAGATCCGTAAATTCATAAGGGAACATTTGCAGATGCAAAATTAATAATCCAAAATCAGTAACTACTAGCCTATTTAAAGCAAAAGATGTATGCATGTGCTTACAAAACATATCCAATCCGTCCGTCTGGCAGAAGCATTGGCATCATTGCCAAGCCAGCAGGAGTTGGTCCCCTCCCATAGATCAGGGGCTGCAAGATATGCATGCAAAAATATCAGCAAAAATCTAATTATTAATAACAATTGAGATAAGTTGCACCAGCTTCTATAGAAAAGCATATTTTATGTATTAGCACCATTTGAAAACCTATAACATGTAGTATAACACCCCCCTCCCCAAAAAAAAAAAGAATAAGGATCTAGAAGGAATCTATCTATGTAAATACTCAATTGATTGAAGAAATAAACATGCATGGACAAGTAGGGTAACCCATTTATCTATTACTCACCGGTGCAAAGCCCGCTGCACCATATCCTGCACCATATCCTGCACCAAGAGCACCACCAAAGGCACCATCAACTAAACCATAACCAGCACGAGGGGGATACGTTGGAAGCAATCCTGCCTTCTGAGAATTTGATCCTCCAGCCTTTTGATCTGCCTGTGGTTTTGCAAGAGAACACTCCAAAACTTGGCCTAAAATCAAAACAATCCCAAGCAGCAGGAATGAATATTTTGTTTGCATTCAGATAAGCAAAATATACTAAGAAACTCAAGCAATGATCACCATCTAGTTCGTATTTTTCTGTATTCTTCAATGCCTTCATAGCACTTGACCTCTCTGCAAAATGTACAAAACCAATTCTATTTTTTTCCTGTCCAGGTTTGGCTGGTGGCAGAACCACTTTTGTGATTTTCCCGTGATGTTCAAATAGCTTCTTTAACTGCTCCTGGGTTATATTCTTTGGCAGATTCTTCACATATACCGCCTTCACCTGTATGAAACAATTCTTAGCTTTCAAAGAGCTTGGCCCAACAATAAACTGCCATGAAATTCAACAACAGAATTATGAGAAAAAAAAAGAATTTGATGGCTATCAGATCCAGAAGACTAATTCAGAATGATAGGGGAGAAGCCCTGATGTACTTGAAAAGAAAAGCATTTCAAATGGTGATCATACAGACCAGGCATGGATCATAGGCAATACAATTCAGTAAGTGTACATTATCCCATAAAAGTCAACCCATCAAATTATTTTGATAAATAAAAATTTTCTTAATAGAAAACCAGGCAAAGCCCAAGAACTCTGGATGTATACAAGAGACACCTAGTTAAGAAGAGGAAGAAATAGAAACAAGAAAGTCATGAAAGCTAGCCCATCGAAATCTATAACTATTGTCCAAAGGAATAATGCTTGAAAAAAAAACTTCTAAGATCCTCCAGGGAATGCTCCTTGTCTTTGAAGTTCCAGTCATCAACCCATTACCAGATGATTGATTAGTCCAACTTATTGGGTAGCACCTCATTCTTTTGCCTGTTTCATATTTATGGAAGCAGCAACACCATTTTTTCAACACCATTACATGCCACCCATTCAGGTCCAATGAATCATAACATCTTTTCCTAGGTGCACACAGAGATAAACACTTGTAGTGCTTTATCCAAAAACGAAAAAAGAAAAAAAAGATTTTGTAGCTTTCACCAGTCAAAAGCATCAGACATTGACAACAGAATCAGAAGAAGAAGATAACAAAACCTGTGAAGCAGCTGAAGAATCAGCATTTTTTGGGTCAGCCCAGCTCACAGTTGGAGCATTATCACCTAGCTTAAATTTTGGGCTTGTCATCTTTTGTCTTGAATGCTCAGCACATGCATGGTTATGATAGTCAACAAAAGCAAAGCCCCGGTTATTGCTTGCGTTCTTCATATCCTATGACCAAGATTGTGATAAAATCAGCACATGATACTTGTAACCCAAATATATTTCCAAACCACTGCCTGTTGTAGAACATAAGTTTCACAAAAGCACGGAGAATTCAGAAAAATAAATAAACAAGAAGAAGCAAAAACATAAAATGGAAATGGAAAAGAAGAAAAATTTATAATCCCTGAAATAAATAACAACCATTAAGAATTTAAGAATTTAAGAGGCATAACTTCACATACTGACCTTAACCAGTTCTACAGCAGTAACTCCAGGCCCAATCTCGGTTACAACCTTTCTAAGATCCTCCTCTCCCCAGTTTCTAGGAACATTACCAATGAACAGACGGTGCTTTGCTTGAGATGTTGAACATTTTATTTTTTTACCCTGTGTGAGAGAGAGAGAGAGAGAGAGTGCAAAAAAGCTTTAACAATTCTAGCATTCATAACTAGTATCAAACCCTCACAAGAAAAATGTTTGCAAATTGTCAAGAAAATAATGCAAACAAAAGGTCTAAGAAGAAGATATTAATCTTTTACCCATCAATTATATTTTACTTCCAATTCAATATATAACTTGCCATCAAGACATTCAGCTTACATGGGGAATAAGCAACAAAGAAATGCTGGGAAAAAGGTTATCTTACCTTAAATTCAGTGCTGTTCAGCTCATCAATGGCTTTAGAAGCTAATTCTGCACTTCTAAAGGTCACAAATGCAAAGCCCTTGTTCTCACCTGAATCTTTTCCTTTCATAACTCGAACCTGATGTCACAGAACATTATGGTATTGGCATAAACCTTTACAAAGGGCATATAAGATGTTCCTTTATAAACAGAAATAGATGTAACCTCTGTAACTTCTCCTATAGATTCGCAAAAAGCCCTCAAATCCTCATCCAAAGCATCATGGGGAATGCCACCTATGTACACTTCGGAACCATGCGGAGGGAGTGCAAGAAGTTCGGCACATTTTTTCTTCTCATCCCCATCTTCAACCTTCAGCTCACCACCACTAAGGATTTTCTGTGCATCAGCTCCATCAGCATTATTAGTATCCTCCTCCTCTGCTTCTTCCACTTCCTCCTCTTCTTCTTCCACCTCTTCTTCAATTTCTTCAACCTCCTCTTCCTCCTCTACTTCTTCATACTCAATCTCTTCCTCCTCCTCGGGATCTTCATCTTCATCAAGATCGACTTTCTCTTCCGACTCAACTGGCTTTTCAGGCTCACTTGGCTTTTGAGGTTCAACTTGCTTACCAGAAGATAATGCATTTGCCTTTGTCCGTGGCATCTTAAGTATCAAACAAAACAAGCTTGCGAGGCAACTGTGAAGACGGCACAGAGGCCAGAAGAATTCATCGGAAGAAGTATACACATATCGACAGGAGGAAACAAAATGAAAGGCCAAAAGGAGTTGTAGAGTATGAAGTTCATTGTTTTTGGTCAACAAAGTATGAATTTCAGCTGTATCCGTCTGATGAGATAAGACTCAAGGTTGCAATGTGAAAGACTTTTTTTTCAATGGGATGAGAAAAATTAGTAGCAGCACTAACAGAGACAGGCAAAAGAGACTTCTGAATGATACTTATAAGGATCATGAAGGTGGTGCAAAATATCAAAATAGAATTTCTTCAGTATAAGAATGCTGTGACAAAAACATATAAAGCAAAAAAAGCATTTCACTTTCTTCATTCCAAATGGTGTATATAACCCCACAAAATTCAAGAATAGCAGAGAAGCTGAAAATTAAATATTACGAAGATCAATTACGGATTACAGAATTAAATATGGAGATGATAATGATTCATGGTAATCCATGGAAACACAGCAAGGTTAAAAGAAGTTTCCAGGGTTGTTTTTACTTAAGAGTCAATCAGATATAAAAGGAATGGAGCTGCTGAACAATAAGCGGAACAAAGCCACAAAAAATTGTCCACTCTCAGAAAATAATACCAGTTCCAGATAAACATACCAATATGTGCACCTTCCTGCAATAGATTTACATATATAAGCAGAAATCAGATATTTAGTAAGGGCATTGTAGTTTTGCATAAGCAGTACAGCAATTTTTTTTTTTTTTTTTAATAAGTTGAGCAGTACAGCAATATCACAGAAATAAACTGAAAATAAACACGTTCTTGCACTGTCTTCAAATATATGTATATCCAAAGATACGTATAGCGTGAACCCATTATATAGACTACTCAAAAAATGTATGAGAGGGTGAATAAAGCATAGCATGCCATCTTCATAGCCACGTTCTAATCAAGTAATAGTCAAACAAGAATATAGACTATCAATTAAGATTAAAGACAGCTAAATCAAATAGTTTACACAATGTGGGTTAAATTACTTTGATATACAAAAATGTTGATCATTTGTGGGTTCATACGTGTTTTTTTTTTTTTTTTTTGATAAGTTTCTTACATATTTGTACTAAAGGGAAGACAATTGAAAAGGCGAATGAACATGTTTTTTTTTTTAAATGAGCTCAAAAACAAGAGTTTAACCTAGACCAAAAGGCAAACAATCTACATATCCATTATACACATGAGCAGACAACAATTAGAAATAAAACAATTTCGAATTCAATCAAGTCAGGATACCTTCATGCACCAGAACAGGGACGGAGCGGGGGGACGGCGCGCATGTGGGGGGGGGGGGGGGGGGGGGGGGGGGGGGGGGGGGGGGGGGGGGGGGGGGGGGGTTGGAGGGGGTGGTGGAGGGGGTGGTGGGAATCTGAGGAGATAACTATCAGTAAAGGCAAGTTTTGAATTCGCATTGGCCTGGGACCACTGCATCAATAAATATTTTGCTTTCATGGGCATTTTTGCCCTTAAATTTATCTTCATCATTTTTTTAATGGTTATTTGCTTCTAAGCTTCTATTTATAGTTCTTATATTTCTTTTTTCCACATGTTGAAATTCAAGTTCTACACATATCCCTTTTATTATTTTTAAGATACAATTTGGTAGTATATTTCTTCTTTTGCTTTCTAAGGAAAATTTCTTCAAGAAACTGCATATTTTTTAAAGATTCTCAACACGTTTTATCATGAAAAAATATATTATGTTTTTTTATTTTTAGTAATTCATTTTATCAAAAACATTATTTTCAGTATTTATTATTCTTTTTGGAATGTGCAAATTTACTTTATTTAATGCACTTATTAGTTTAAAGTTACATGAGGTTTTTTACTTATTGACCTTGAAAAATGTAGCTTTTCCTTAGTCTTAAATTTCTTTTTTTTTTTTTCCTTATTTGTTAAAACAAAATGCCATTTTTTAATAACTTAATATTGATAACAAAAGCTGAACCACATATTAGTGCCAAATAATTTGGCCCCCCAAGATTTTAATCCTGGCTTCGTCCCTGCAGCAGAAGGTAAGACTTTTCGCATTCGAATAAGCCCATGCAATAACAAACCACACGCCCAAAAGTGCAAACTGAAATATATATGAAAAAAAAAAAAAAAAAAAAAAAAAAACCTAACTTCCGAAGCCCCAGTTGCTAAGCATATAAAACTCAACTCACATACAATGAAACTATACTAAAACAGGCTCCAATTTCAACAGAACACATTCAAATTATGCCACCATGACAACTACATTGAGGAAGAATTCAACAGAGACAGTCACAGAGAGAGAGAGAGAGAGAGAGAGAGAGAGAGAGTACCAAGAGGCTACCTTCGGAGATTGATTTTTGTTTATTGGCTGTAAAATTCTGAACAGCAATTGAAACTGAAACTCAGAGATTGCGTGATCGAAACTTTTCCTCTCGCAAATGTAAGAAATTATTGCACCGCTCAAATCTTGAATTATGAATGTGGTTTTAAGAAACCCTAGAGTGGAGCGGGCTTCTTGGTGCATCCCACCCAATTATTGTGTGTGAATTACAGATATTAATTCCTTGCTACCAAATGGGGCTTCCTTTTATCTCAATTTACACTCTTGCCCATTTACCCCACACTCGCATCACGCTGCTTGTCTTCCTCCACAATTATTTTTTACAATTTTTATTTTTATCAAGTCAAAAAGGTTTACATTGTTCGAACGATACACTTCAAATACATTTTAAAAACAATAATTATTGTATTAGAATAATTCTTATAATTTAATGTGTTGTCTAATAATTAAAAATAATAATAAATAGCGGTTCTCTATCACACTTCCCTCTGTAATAGTAGAATAAGGGTGAAAATAGCCAAGAAAAATCTCAATTCGAGGTTAGATGCCTCCAGAGAAGAAGAGAGAGAGCGAGAGAGAATTTGTAATATTTTAATAAATCTTCATATAACCTCCCAATTACATGGCTAGGCACCTATATACACAATACAATGAATAACAAACATAACAACTATTTGACACTGTTCTAGAACAAACTAATAGGAAATAACGAAAGGGAAAAAAAAAAAAAAAAGGAATATTAGATCTAACGCATTAATGGGCCTAAATATTATTATCATACTAATGGGCCAACAGATATGCCCTAGACCCATGTGGTAAGTGTAGGCTTGTAAACTTGCTCCGTCTTGCCCCAAACTCACGGTCTTCAAGTTCTCGTTGAGCCCAAACCACGATCCTCCAATCAAGAAAAGGGTCCCAAATCACATTTGCCCTAATACCTCCTATCTCACCTTCTCCTTCGTATCACCCCTCTGCCAATGCCGCACCTCTTCCCTGGTAAGGGCCAACAGTGTGACAATACCCACCCTTTTTAAAGCACATTTCCCACAAAGTGTGGAAAAGCCTTTTTGAAAGAGTCATAACCCTCCTAGGTGGCATCATCGGGGCTCTACCCTTGCCATCGAACCAAGAGCTCTACCACTGGCCGGTTGCCCTTCTTCCTCATCCTCATGCTCAAGATTCCTTCTGATTTAGGTTTTAAAACCTTCATGGTGTCTACTAGAGGTAGGGCAAGGAACATGGGAACATTGCTTCCTAGCTTGGCCTTAAGTTGAAAGACATGGAACATCGGATGGATCTAGGCTGAGGGGATAGTTGCAGGCTGTATGCCACAGTTCCATCCCTATGCCGGACCTAAAAAGGCCTAAGAACCTTGGCAACAGCTTAAGGTTGCAACTTCCACTGAAGGATGATTGCCGATATGGTTGCAATCTCAGGTATACCCAACTTTTCACTTCAAAGTTTCTCTCTCTGGTTAAGATCCACATAGTTCTTCGTCTTATCTTGAGCATGGTGGAGGTTGTGGCAAAGTAGCTATAGGATAGCATCTCGGGTTCTGAGGGTAGCATCCACGGCCTCCTTTATAGAAGTGCTTGGTGTATATGCCATCAACCAAGGGGGTGGGTAATCATAGAGGGCCTCAAATGGGGTAATCCTTGTTGATGCGTGTTGGGTGGTGTTGTACCACTAAACCAAAGGAACCCAACTAGCCCAGTCCTTGGGTCTATTTCCACACATTTGTTCACAGCCTTTGTTTGGTTGTTTGTCTGTTTGTCTGTAGGTGATAGTTTGTGCTAAAAGCCAGTTGTACTCCCTGATTTTTTAATAATTATTATCATAATTTATTGAAATGATGGAGAGGGCATCCCATGTAGCTTGAGAATATTTTGAATGAAAAGTTGGTCCATTTTGGAGGCAGTGTATTGGTGTGTAAAAGCGGTAAAGTGAATGTACTTGGTTAGTTTATCAACAATTACCCAGATGCCCTCAAATCCCTTGGATTTGTGTAGTCCCTCCACAAATTCATGGTAATGTGAGACTATGGCTTGTTGGGTAAAGGCAGTGGCTGCAGAAGGCCATTGGGTAGAGTCTGGTTAGCCTTATTTCTCTGGCAAGTGTCACAATTACGGATGAACTCTCTTACTTCTACCTTCAATCCTAGCAAAATAAAAAAATAATGTCTCACCCTGTGTAGGGTTTTATCATACCCAAAGTGCCCCCCTAAAGGATTGTTGTGCGATAGTTGCAGAAGCTTCTACTTAAACTGTAGGTTGTTAGCCACATAGACCTTATTTTTGTCCATCAATAAACCTTCACTAACCATGTAATGGTGATTCAGTTCCCCCTACTCCACCTTTTAAAGTATTTCACGTACCTTGATGTCCGTTTTGTATCCCTCTTTAAGCTTTTCCAATCATGTGATGGTAGGTAAAGAAAATAGCAGTCAAAGTCACCTTCCTTTTCTCAAACTATCTAAAAACAGAATATGTCGCCCTATTCTCCTTGCCCTTCTTATATTTTATCACAAAGTCGTACTTAAAAACTTGGCCACCCATTTTGTAGTGTGGGAGTGCCTACCCTTTGGTCTAACAAATACCTCAAGCTTTAATGGTCTGTTTTGACTATAAAGGGTCTGCCAATGAGGTAAGGCCTCCATTTTTGCATTGCTAAAACTAGTGCAAATAGTTCCTTCTCATAGGTTGATAAAAGTTGAGTTCTTCCCTTCACAACTTTGTTTAACAAGCAATGGGTCTCCTTTGATGCATCAATACAGCTTCCACTACTATCCCAAAAGCATCACACTCAATAGTGAACTTTTTATTGAAATTTGAGAGTGCCAACACAAGGGGTTCAGTCAAGGCTTTTTTTAGTTGTTGGAAGGATCCCCATTCCACTTGAGTTGTCCCTTCTTGAGAAGCTGAGTTAAAGCAGCAGTCATTACCCCATACCCTTTAAAATCTTTAGTAATACTCAATCAATCCTAAAGATCCCTAAGGGATCTCAAGGATGGAGGTTCTAGCCATTCTACCGCTATCTAAGAGTGTCTAGGGTCAATGTCAGGTGTTGCAAATGCTCCCTTTTGCTCTTACTATACACAAGCATATCATCGAAGAAAACCAACACAAATTTTCTTAACTAGGATCTGAATATCTCATTCATTCAACTCTAAAACATCGAGGGGCATTTGTTAGCTCAAAAGGCAGAATAAGAAACTCGTAGTGTCCCTCATGAGGGTTCAAAAGGAAGTCTTGGGAATGTCATGGGGCTTTACTTTGATTTGGCGGTATCCAGACTTTAGGTCTAACTTTGAAAATTACCCAGCCCCATATAGCTCGTCTAGGAACTCTTCTACCATAGGGTTGGGATACTTGACAGTCACTGCATTCAAGGCCAAGTAGTCTACACACATCCTCCACGACCCATGAACTTTCCTTATTAAGAGTACCAGGGAACAATAAGAGCTTTGTCTATGCCTAATCACCCCTATCCCAAGCAACTCCTTAACTATCTTTTCAATTTCATCCTTTTGGAAAAAAGGATACCTGTAGGGCCTAACAAACATTAGTTTGGCATCAGACATCAGTGTAATAGCATGATCGTGGGTCCTACAAGGGGCAGCCCCCTCGGTTCTTCAAAAATATCTATGTATTGCTTCATTAACTCCAAAATGGTTGGATCAATCTTTTTGTTACTTGTTTGCTTTGTTGTTTCAATGAATTACAAGAAAAGACCCTTCTATTCCTATTTATTAAATTGGTCGAGAGTGCCCTCTTCAATCAGTCTAGTAGAGGTCAGTCCCTATAATACTACTGGGTTACCCTGGTAAGTAAACTTCGTGAAAAGTTCTTTAAAGTTCCAGAGGAAGACCCAAGGCTTTGTAATCAATTAACCCTCAAAATCATGTCACACCCTGCCAGCACTAGCATATAAACTTATATTGTGAATGTCAATCCCTACACCAAGTCTCTTAAAGTCTTTTATCTTCATTTCACTCTCCACTAGCTCCTCATTAGTTACCCATACCCTAATTATCTCTTGGGTATTAATTGAGATTTAAGCCCTTTTTACAATGGCAAGGTTCCAGAAACTGTGGGTGCCTCCTATGTCCACTAAGATGGCTATCCAATGTGTCCCAATTTTTCCTTTGACCCTAATAGTATTTTGGTTGAAAGATCCTACAATTGCATTTAAAGAGATCTCAGGGTGCTCTACCAAGAAAATGCTTTCAATATTTTCTCCCAACCCCCTGTTACCTGAGCCCCCTGTTTCCTCCTCAGGTATTTCTTCTACCCCTATTTCTCATTATTTTGTACCACTAGTTCCTTAATTAAAAATAGTCTTGGGTTTTGGCACTTGTGTCCCGTGTTCCAACAAGCCTAATAGTAATAACACAATATTTTCTCTCTATGATCCTTCATCTTATTTTGGTTAATTTTTTGTACAGGCATCATTCCCTTTTAGGGCATCTTACTTAATGTTCCTGCATGTGAAGGTGGTTTTTTAAGGATCCCAGATTCCATAGAATAGGGCACTAACTTTACATTTATCTTACTAATTCCAATGGTTTCTTCTTGCAGATTGGCAAAGCTATAGGTTGTGATTAAGTTGGAGGGGTTGAACATACGCACAGGAACCCTAATGTCATCTCGAAGACAATGTTTCAAAATTAGACCTGTATGCCTCAAATGATCCTGTTTGTTTCAATCTTATTAGGGCATCCATGGGATCATCATATGCATTTGGACCGATCCTCACCATCAATGCACTCACAAAAGCATCCAATTCGTCAATGATCCAAAGTCTTCCAAATCTTGATACCATACTAATGTATTTCCTTCCATATGGAAGGAAGCCAACTGATATGAACCCGCGGGAATGAAATCTCTTGAACCTACAATTAATTTGAAATCTCTCCAAGAAAGCCAAAATCAAATCAATGGATGGAGAATCTAGACTCGATGAGAACTCGTTTCAAGAACCTAGATTATATTAAAATCTAGACTTGTTGAAGAACCTGTCTCAAGAATCTAGATTACAAGGAGGAATGTCACAAAGGTTGTGATTTACCTTTGATAAGTTCAAAAGTTCAAACAAGAACAAGAGGAGTAAAACTCAACTCACAATGAATAAATTCATCAAATTTCATAAACTGATTAAAATGATATTACAAAAAATATTTAAAGCAAAACCTAATCAAATCCTAGCCAAAATAAATCTTCATCTTCCAAAAATGCTCATAAGTGAATAGTGCTGCATCTACAGTGCGGCTACAATACTCGCTACAGTAAAACCTTAATCCTAGTTCAATAAAATGCCCTTCTGTGAATGGTGCCGCATCTACAGTGCAGATACAGTACTTACTATAGTAAAACCCTAACCCTAGTTCAATAAAATAATAAATTTCTCAACATGCCCTTGTATAGACCCCCTTAAGTGCTTCCCATAATAAATCCAATTATTCTAAACTAATAAAATAAGTCATTTAAATGAATTAAACAAGTTGGAAACCTTCAAATGCCTAAAATTCTTTAAGTCATGTTGTTGCCCTCTTCTATAACTTATCAAATGAATCAAAAATGAATTTTCATCTTTTAAACTCATCTTGAATGTTGGACTCTTGCTAAACTCGTCCCAAGTGGATTGCATCAATTCTTGCATTGCTTCATTGATCTTCTTGGCTCTTGAACTTGTAATTGGCTCAACTGGAACTTGCAAAATATCTTTAAGACTAGGTCCACCTTGGTTCCCATCATTCCCCCTCTCCTCAAAATGATTCGACCTCGAATCTCCACCTGGATCAAAGGGAAAAAAAAGTTACTAGCATTGAAAATAACATAAACATGATACTCACCTGGAAGATCCACTTGATATGCATTATTATTAATTTGTTCAAGAATTTGAAAAAGTTCATCCAAGTTACTCCAGTCATCAATTGGTAAAGACATTAAATTTAAAGGAGCAAATTGATTATGTCTAAAAATAATTTTAAAAGGTGAATATGAAGTAGTAGTATGTATGGTCATATTATATTCAAACTCTATAGAAGGCAAGTAATATTCCCACAACCGTTCATGCAACACGTTAATGAATAACAAATGATATTTCTATAAACGTTCATGCAACAAGTCAATAAATAGGAAATGATACTCCCACAAACGTTCATGCAACGTATCAAAAGTCTTCCTTACACCAAAATTATCCAACAAACCACCATGTCTGTCACACACAAGCAACTTACGCATAATACTAGTACGCACACAAAGTCTAGTCTCTCTAAATAAATACCAATCTAGTTTATAGAACTTACCAAACGATTATTTCTCACATGTTCCATACAACTAGCAAACTCATCGTCATTAGCATGCAATTTCTTATCATATTCAAATCTCAATAACTTTGCATTTAAAATAAAGATAAAGACATACCTTCTTGCTAATGCGTTAACCACAAAAATTTCCTCACCATGTGCGTATTTGATTACAAGAGCAAAAGTTTCAATACAGTCTTTCCACTTAGCATGCATTCTAGTCAACAACTTACCTTGTCACTTCAAGTGTGTGAATGACTCGTGTTCTTCAAAAAAAGGTCGGGTAAAATTGTCGCACCTGGCACAAAATTAATGTAATGCTCTATCTCTCTAATATGTAGCAATCCACTAAACATACCGCTAGGAAACACAACCTCATATTCCTGTAACAAAGAGACAACAATACTAGACAAAGATACGTCAAGTTCGTTAGTATTAAAACTCACCTTAACATAAAAACTCACTTTTCTATTTGTTTTTCTCTCACTTTCTTCACTCTCTCTTTTCTTTCTACTCTATTTTTTCCTTTCACACTAATTTTTCTTTTCACTCTCTTTTTTTCTGTCACTCTCTATTTCTTCATCTTTTTTTGTACTCTCAATCTCAAAATTTTTTTTCAACTCATTCTCTCTTTTTCTTCAGGTCTCAATCTCATCCTTTTCTTTTTTATCTCTCATTTTTCTCTCTTTCTCCATTTCGGCCTCACTATTTCTTTTTTGTCTCATTCTCATCCTCACTTTTCAGTTTCAGTTGGCCCCAATGGACCTGTGTTGGAGTTAAATGAGCAAGTTTGATTGTTTTTCCATCCTTTTCAAAACTATACATGTTCCTTAACCCATCATGAATCACCTTCCTATCAAACTGTCACGGCTTCTCCAATAAAATATGGCAAACACGCATAGGCACTACATCACAAAGCACTACATCCAGGTATTTCCCAATTGAAAAAGTAACTAGCACTTGCTTATTTACTATAACCTCCCCACAATCACTCAATCACTGCAACTTGTATGGTCTAGGGTGTTTCAAGGTAGGTAAATTCAATTTCTCAACTAAAGTAGTACTAGCCAAATTAATACAACTCCTTAAATCAATGATCATACTACATACCTTGTTGTTGATGTGGCATCTAATATGAAAAATGTTCTCGTTCTGCTGCTCCATATCATCCATCTTAATTTGTGTATTGAGTGCATGCCTAGTAATAAGAGACTCACCATACTCTTCATTCTTATACTTATGTTCAATACAAGGCTCACTCCTCCTCCTATCTCTCCTGCCATGTAGATTTCTAATTACCACTTCTTGATAATCCATCTTATCCCTCACTTCACCCAACACCAAGTTCACCCACTCAAATTATTGTTGTATGGCTTGTAACACAAATGATGAGTTATCTGCCAGCTCATTTGGTGATGAGCTACTACGGTGAGACATTATAAGGTGCTGCACAAAAGAATGTTAGTGGTAAAAAAGAAAATCTCACATACTTCCTTACGTGTTTACACTCAAATAATGGCACTCCACTCGTGTTTCACTCTGAATTGACTTTTTATTCAATAATAATCTCGCACTCTCTTGCCTTTTACCTCAAGATTTTTTCCACTCAAATTCTTTAAGAACTAATTGAACTCAATCAAGACATGCAACCTTGTTTTATCCCAACTAGTAATTAGATCCAAAAAACAAGGAAAGAATAAAATGACACGAGATTCAAGAAATTTATACGAGGGAAAGAGTAAGTATAAACCAAGTTACCAACTAGAAAGATGTATTCAGCCACTTTGATGATAAAGCTCAATCAACAAATATAATTTTTTCTCTTTGTTGTAACTATGTAGCAACATTTGAATATACTACCTTTCCTTATCTTCTTCTTCTTCTTCTCCTTCTTCTTCTTCTTTTTTTTTTCTAATTTTATTTTATTTTCCTTTCCTTTATTTTATTTTATTTAATTCAATCACAAAAAATAATACTCAATTGTGAAAATCAAGCAATTGAATTCAAGCACACAAGAATTGACAATGAAATAGAAGAGAATAAATGGAACGACACTCCAAGCAATTGACAAACTTAGAGATGCATTAAACCCTAGAATTTTGAAACCCTAGGTGATGTAAATTTCAGCCAACCCCAAAACCCTAAGAATTTCGGCAACCTACTTTTTGTTTCTGTATTTTTTTTTTTTTTTTTGCAACCCTAGAACAATGTAGCCCTAGAATTAAATTTAAGGATGTAAGAAATTAAAAGATAGAATCAGACCTGATTGGAAACCTTGCTCTGAATATCAAATGATATGAATCCGCGTGAATGAAATCCCTTGAACCTACAATCAATTTGAAATCTCCCCAAGAAAGCCAAAATCAAGTCAATGGATGGAGAATCTAGACCCAATGAGAACTCGTTTCAAGAATCTAGATTATATTAAAATTTAGACCCGTTGAAGAACCCGTCTCAAGAAGTCAGATTACAAGAAAGAACGCCACAAAGGTTGTGATTTACCTTTGATAAGTTTAAAAGTTCAATCAATAACCAGAGGAGTAAAACTCAACTCACAATGAATAAATTCATCAAATTTCATAAACTGATTAAAATGAGGTTACAAAGAATATTTAAAGCAAAACCTAATCAAACCCTAGCCAAAATAAATCTCCATCTTCCAAAAATGCCCCTAAGTGAATAGTGTCGCATCTACAGTGCAGCTACAATACTCGCTACAGTAAAACCCTAACCCTAGTTCAATAAAATGCCCCTTGTGTGAATAGTGCCGCATCTACAGTAAGGATACAGTACTTGCTACAGTAAAACCCTAACCCTAGTTCAATAAAATAATAACTTTCCCAACATGCCTTTGCATAGGCCCCCTTAAGTGCTTCCCATAATAAACTCAATTATTCTAAACTAATAAAATAAGTCCTTTAAATGAATTAAACAAGTTGAAAGCCTTTAAGTGCCAAAAAGCCTTTAAGTCATGTTGTTGCCCTCTTCCATAGCTTATCAAATGAATCAAAACTGAATTTTCATCTTTTAAGCTCATCTTGGATGTTGGGCTCTTACTAAACTCGTTCCAAATGGATTGCATCAATTCTTGCATTGTCTCTTTGATCTTCTTGGTCCTTTAACTTGTAATTGGCCCAACTGAAACTTGAAAAATATTTTTAAGACTAGGTCCACCTTGGTTCCCATCACCAACCTTAACTTTTGATGTGGTAATGTATTGTAATAGGAGAAATAATGATTTACCTTATACAACCATCCCATGGGATCTTCTCCATGGAAAGTTGGAATGCCCAACCTCACAGATCTAATATGTTTTTCCATAGTTCGCTTAGTTCCATCACCATGCACACTGTTGTTTCTGGAGGTCGAGTCCCCATACTGATTATTCTGGTTTTACTTCTGTAGTTCCAACATGAGAGCTGCTAGCTGGTGCACCCCTCCATCTGGCTGGTGCTTGAGAGCCATCATCTCTGTCTCTAAGGATTTAAACTATGACTCAGTTGCTTGCTTGAAGGAATCCTGAAGTTGATTTAGGCGAGTGCCTTCCACCATTAACATCCAAGAAGTTTCACAGAGAAGACCTTTCTTATACCAAACTTATCACACTTCCCGACTGTAATGGTAGAATAAGGGTAGAAATAGCGCAAGCGCACAGAATTTGTGATATTTTGATAAATCTTAAAATAACCTCCCAACGACATGGCTAGACACCTATATGCTTGGTGCAGTGAATAACAAACATAACCCTCTGACACTATTCTAGAATAATTGATAGGAAATAACAAAATAAAATAAAGGAATATTAGATCTAAAACATTAATGGGCCTAACATTATTACCATACTAATGGGCCTTGGACCCATGTGGTAACTGCAGGCTTGTAAGCTTGCTCTGTCTCACCCCAAGCTCATGGTCTTCAAGTTCCTGTCGAGCCCAGCCCACGGTCCTCCAGTCAAGAAAGGGGTCCCAAATCACATTTGCCCTAATACTTTTTCTCTCACCTTCTCCTACCTCTCTCCCCTCTGCTACCACCGCACCTCTTCCCTGGTAAGGGTCGGCGATGTGACATTCTCATATTAAAATATCTAAGAGGATAATAAATATCATTTTTCATATTAATCAAGACCCTCTGTGACGCCCCGACTCCCACGTACAAAAACAAGGGAATCGTGACGTCAGGATGGTGACAACACGGTCACGCATCCCAACGAAATGTGCTCAAGTGAGTGTGCAACATGCAAATGTGCACAATAAAAGTCGCAGCAGATAGTATAAATAAGTCAACTAAGTACCAGAAATTTAAATACAAATATTTAACACAATTTATCTTTAAAAATTATACAGTCATCCCAAATATAATACAAAAGGTAAATACAGTAATTGATAAAAACATAACTCACTAAACAGGAGCAATCCCAGATCACTCCACCAACGGAGCCAAGTTAAGGCTCGTCATCATCATCTGCATCAAAATCTGTGATACCATAAAATGGTACCACAGGTAAGTATAAACCAAACAACTCTTGGGATAAAAATACATTAATGCAACCAACAATACGACAAAATACATTTAGCCATAAAATACCATTTTTTCCCAGAAAAAAATGATTATTTCCAACACACGCCAAAAATCCCATTCTGGCCCAAAATATCCGTAAAACATTTTCCCATAAAATGATTCACACAAACAACCCATTTATCGGACATTGTAGGCGGGAATCACAGGCGGGACTCTACCACCGTCCCTGCTTACCACCATCCCTACCGCGTGCACCGTAGGCGGGAATCACAGACGGGACACAACCACCATCCCTGCTTACCACCATCCCTATCGCGTGCACCGTAGGCGGGACTCTACCACCATCCCTGCTTACCACCATCCCTACAGTTCCTTTACACACAATGAATACTTAACAGAGCACTGTAGGCGGGAATCACAGGCGGGACACAACCACCATCCCTGCTTACCACCATCCCTACAGTCTCTTTTCCTTTTACTCACATGAGAATCCAATTCCAATAAACATATGAACATGTATGCAATCATGCGAAAAACCCAGTTTTCTTTACAAACATGATTATGCATGCAATATGCGATGTACATGAACAAGCCATAACCAACAACCAACAACCACAATTCACAATACAAACAAACACACAACTCTGTCCACAATCCATCCGACCCCCGAAACTCCTCGGACTCAGTCCGGCAAAACAAACCAATTCACAGATAATATATGTTAGTGTAAAAATATATTTAATATCACGAAAGTTCTTTAAGGAAAATACTTACAGTGCAATATAACAATTTCCGAAGGATCACGAAGTTGCAAGTGGTGATGTCTGAGCAACACCACAGTGTAAAATACACTGTGGCCGTGGGTCACAGATACCCACTTTTCAACGAGGACAAACGAAGACCCAAAAATGGTAGGGTAGGGCCTAGAGAGGTCGGTGAAGCCAATGGTGGTGGTGGTTTGCCGTGGGTGGCAGCGCAAGGGGTGGTTTTAGGCTAAAAATGCACAAATCAGAAATAGGCTTGGTGGGGCTTCACCGGTGACGGATCGGAGCTGGGGTTGGGTCCAATGGGTTGCCAAGAGGTCGGGGATGAAGTGGTAGGAAGATGGTGGCCAATGGTGGTGAGACGGCGGCGCAACGGCTGAAAGAGTGCCGCGGCTTTATGGGCTTCGTGGGGGCTAATGGCGGCACGAACGGAGGTGATATTGGTGGGGTGAGGTCGCCGGCGGCTGGGGAAGCTAGCGGGCTGGGCGATGAAGGCCACCGCCGGCTCACGGCGGAGCTGGCGTGAAAGTGGCCCGCGGCTTCGTGGGGTGCGTGTGGGCTACCGGCGGCAAGGTAGGGGCTGAGATTTGGGGGGTGAGGTCGCCGGAGGGAGGGGGAGCTGGTCGGCCGGGAGGTGTCGCGCACGGCGGCGGGCTGGGGGAGAGGAAGAACGGACGGAGAGAGAGGGAGGGAGAGGGAGTTGCGCGCGGGGAGGGGAAAAATAAAGAAGAAAAAAGAAAAGAAAGAAAAGAAAATGAAGGAAAGAAAAATGGAGGGAAAAGAAATGAGGTCCAATCCTCATAACTTGGGTCACAAAAATGATCCAACGGAGATGATTTTAAAACCACAAGTTAAATAAAATAATTTAAACGTAATGGTAAAGTCAAATTGAAATAATTAAATCCCACAGTAATTAATTTAAATATTAAAAGCAATTTAAATGCATAACAATAAATAAATATTTGGAAAGCACATAAAAATAATTTCCACCAAATTAAAATCATAGAAATAAACTTACTAAAAATCCAACCAATTTTAAAATAAGAGGATAAATTTTTGAACAATAAAAAATAATCATTCAGTAAAAATACACTAAAATACGGGGTGTTACACCCTCCATGTCTAATCCATTAGAGTCTGATTCTAATAATAAAGAAGATTATAGCATATTAGATATTAAAAGAAACTTGCATGACTAGACCATTCCCCCATTGTAACCCTCAATTATTTATATGTGATGCCCACAACCTTCTCTTGGGATGGAAATGAGACTTGGCGCATAAGGACAAATAAGATGCAATGCATCCTAGTATGTTTCTAGCCGTATACGATAATTTGCAGCGGAAAAGGTGATTTGTAAAAATTTTGCATCAAAATGAACTAAACATCCCAACATTTGATTAAAACATAGATAATGCCTTATTTAGCAGATGTCCAAGTAGTAAAGCATTAGTTCAACATTGTTATGGAGTTTACATCTCCCTATTATAGACCGGGTTCATATGGGGTTTTTAAAACAAAACATTCTAAAAACATCTCCTTATGGTATACAAAACCATCTTTAAAAATGTCACTATCAACTCCAACTTGAGGTCTGGTTCTGGTTCATTTTCAATCATCCTTAGCCAGGGGTTAGGGTTTATCATCATCTTCTACTGTTGGTCCTATTTCAACTTCTACCATTCCAGGAATGGTAGTTTGGACTACATGAGTGCGATTTCTTAAAATCTCAGTAAGTTAACAATCAACATATACAGAGATATTATAAACATGATAGATAATAAATATGCAATGTATGCATGAACCAAAAGCTGTATTTGTCTCCCATCTAGATTCTTCACCGTCTTTCATAAAACTTTGCTACACATTTTCTTACAGAAAATATTTCTTACTTCATCTTTTTCAAAGCTTACCATTTCTTTCATTCGAGTCATCATTAACATTACGATTCCCAATTTCTCACCACAAGTATTTGCAGGTGATCGTAGCACAATTTAGGTTGGAACTACGCCATCAGAGCTATCCAGAAATAACTTTCAATGCATTGATCATAAATAGTTTATAGCATATGCACCCACTAGCATTAGATGCTATAATTGACTTATCCTTGGAATCTTTTTAAAGATGAACCAATTGAAACTTGTTAACTGTTATTCGTCAATCTATGGGTTACCACTCAATTTTTAATCACTTCAGAGTAGACAGAAGAGTTTCACTAGGATATTTCCTCATCCTAGCATTGGGTCGTGATAAATATTTTTTATGCTATGCTCATGGCAAAAACATATTTTATGATATGCGTTCCTTTTTATAACATGCGATATGCTTCATGCAAAAATGACATTTTCATGTATCATGCTCAATAGTATATGTTCATGCTTTGGGAAAAAATAACATATAACCAACACATGTCATACTTGTAATGGAAGTGAATGCTCATCATGTGTCATAAGACATTTCATGATTAAAAAAAAAAAATAGCATTCATAACAAAACTGTGATGTTCATACAAAGTCATATAAACATTATCCAAGAGTAAGTTAAAAGCCAACTTACAAACTCTTTGAGTTTTAAGGGTGGTGTGACTAAAATAAAATATATACTTCAAGTAAGAAATTACAAAATTTACTATGCAAAATCATATTCGCAAATCTGCCCACACATTACCCAAAATTACACTTATAACCCTAAACTCTTATTATTAGCATTTCGGTCCCAAATTTCACCAATTTACACAAATCTCATTTATTTCATATCCTAATTTCATTCATGACCTTAGCATCACATGAATCAAACATTTATCATGAGAAAACTTATCAAACCCAAGACATGTATATTTCATCATATTTCTCTTGTGTGGGGTTTAAGCATATGACTGAGATTTAACACTTAAACAATCACCAAGACAGAATTTGTCATCATGCTACTGCATTAGATTCATGTTATTAACAACATATTATCATCATATAATCAAACTAATAAAATCAAAAGGATAACTTTGCATGGCTTAGACTTATAATGAAGTATATGGCTTCTATTTTGTGTATGACTTCAAAACCTTGAAAGAATCATATTACCTTTTTTCTAACATACTGATACCAAGTCTCTAAATGCTTCTAAATGAAACTAAACATGATTGGGGAAATTGAACTAGAATAGCATAAGTAACCCTCATTTAACTAGAAACCGGTTGTTGCATGATGATCAACTCAAGATATCAATTTAAAACCTAGCATGGCATGCATCTTTTTCTCTAAATATCAACACATAATTATCATCAAAAGACTTTATCTAAGCTTATTTGTTCATATGAAAGCATGCCATGATCATATTCCAAGATTAACGCAAGCTTACTCAACCAAAAATCAAATATATACGAGTAGGCTTCCAATGATTTATCATTACCAAACTCCAGCCAAAACTCATTTTTTTTAACATGAATCATGGCTCAATAGGTTAATCTATCTTCCAATAAAAATTCATGAAAGAATCACTTACCAGTCTGAAGCTTGTGGGGCACGCAATACCAACTCTCTCTTAAGGGTTCTCAGTTTCACTCTTCACTTATTGTTATGAAGATTTTATCTCACAAATCTCGAGTATTCTTGAAAATGGTGTGAATGGAGAGGAGGGATGAAAGGTGTTATTCATAGTGTTCATGTGATAAAGAAAATCATGCAAGAGGCTAAGTGTCACATGGTTTAGCCGAAATTGATAGGAGAAGTTCCTCTTGATGCAATTGGCTATAGTGCTATGATGTTTATTTTGTCTTTTCATATGTAGCTAGGTGAGTCTCTTTGTCACCCTATGGATGAAGACCAACTGAGTGTGTGAGGATGTAGGGGTTTCAGATTTTTTAGAGGTGGTCAAGTCCCCAAAAGGTATCGAATAGCTTGCAAGATTTTAGCTCTATGAGTCCAAGTAGGGTGCAAAGGTTCGCATGACACTCTTCTATTGTTAATGAGAGGGATAGAGATGAGGGACACATGGCATAAATTGGTGAAAGAAGTGGAAGAAGGTGAGAGAGGTAAGCATCGGCCGAGAAGGGCATTTGGTTTCTTCCATCTTCCTTCATCATTTCATTCAACTTTATGGCCAAGTAAAAGGTGTGTGGGTGATGTAAAGATTTGAGTATCTTGGAACTCTAACTCATGCTTAAGTACAAAACTTGTGGCAAGTGAAGAGGGCTGGTTTTGTTTGCTGAAGGGTGTAAGATCGTGATGGTGCTGAGCTAGTCCTTATTTGATCTTCTAGGTGCACTATTCAGCCTTTGAATGTATAAGAAGGTGCTGCTCTTTCAACCAATACTAGGTCTAATTTTCTAGATTTGATTCTTGAGAGAGGGTTGTATTATTTGTAAAAAATAACTCAAGTTTGACTAGGAAACCGATGACACACAATGAAGGGAATCCGATTTGCACTAGGTGGATTGTTTGTGAAGTTGCATGGCTATGAAGTATCCCATATGTTCATGACATGTGCTGACATTGCTACTTAGCATAGATCTGCAAATGTTGGTTCTAATTTAAGGAAAGAGATACTTGGTTTCAGAAATTTTTTTAAGAGAAATGAGATTTGAAGTCAATTGGCTGAGACATAGCATCTATGCTATTATGTTTTGTTTTTGTCACATAGCATCATATTATCTTGTGAGTTTGACTCTTGAATAATAATGGAAGGTAAAAACTTGGCATCCAAGAAGTTCTAGGTCGCCACATGGTTCAATCAAGGACAAATTCAAATGCTAGATGTTGTCTTCCTAAGGCTAAGAGTGTTGAGCAAGTTGCTAAGCTTGGTCGACATGTTTGGGCAAGTCATTGGCCTCGAGTTTTGTATTAGGCTAGGCTTAGCTTTTGGGTCTTGGGTTGGGCCTTAGGTCTAGTTTGTTGGGCTTTTTCTTAGGCCTATTTATCCTACTGAATTGGGCCTCAACTTTGGGCCTTATATTGGGCCTCACATTAGGCTTTATATTGGGCTTTATGTTGGGCTTTGCCTTGGACCCATCTTTGGCCCATTTCTTAAAAAAGTTTGGTCCAAACATTTAACTAAACTCGAGTCCTCTTCATCTCCATCTAAAATCCATAACATACTTTAGATCCATCTTCAAGCCCATTTAGGTGGCAAGTCCTCTCCATGCCACATGTCACTCTCCCATTGGTCTTTTGGCATCTCAATCCAACAATTCTAACTAGAGAAATGGTAGGAGTCATTTGGCTAAATCATACTTCTAAATATCAAAAAGTTAAATGTTCCTAGAAATCCATAGTTTCACTTAACCTAAAGCTCAAATCATTATTTCCTAGATCATAATGTCTTCTTGTTCCCTTTGTATGCTTTGGTGAGATGTCACATTACAAGTAATAATTAAAATATTATATTGTGTAATTGGTTGCCTTGGTTGATGTACATATATTATACGAAAAGTAGGATTATTATTATTATTATTATTATTATTATTATTATTATTATTATTATTTACGAGATTAATTAGAAAAAAATATTAGAATCTGGACACTTAGAGAAATTAGGGTGTGAATTTTTGGAGCTTAGAGTGGGGTAGAGACAACAATGGTTAAGAGAATAGCTTAGAAACCAAGAATAAACTTGGATCCTCACAAGAGCCCAAATCATGAGCCAAATAGTGACCTAAAACCTTGAACCTAAACGTTACTAGCTCATATGACCTTACCTAGTTGCTAGGGTAATTACACCGACGTAACGCATGGGATACATAACGCCACACATCTTGCTGACCTATCATCCTTAAGTACCTATATTCCTTCGAGAATCAGTTCCAAGAATTCTCCGGTCGTTTTACATTCTTCTTCTTCTCCTCATTCTCGCCTTTGTGCCATGTTGAAAAGTGTGTCATCAACTGTGAGATATAGACCAAATCAACCACATGAAGAGAATCATAATGCTGCAAGAATTACCAAGAAGTTTCGTTATATTCACTATGAACTTGTGGTGTTCAGACGTTGCTAAATCTCATTTGTCGGTTGTATACGGATCACTGGTAAGCCTTCACACAATAATATGCACCACCTGTATCATACATGAATCACATTGTGTTGTTCTCATTTTCCTAGAAACTATCGTTGAAGAGAGATTAATCGTCACGGATGTTTTTTGACGTTCATAGATCACGTTTGGAACATTGCTAATGTGACCGAACACCTTAGCCCTAGGACCACCAAAGCAGCCCACCTTGCATCGTCGAGGACAACTGAAAGACAAGGAGAAGCTCTTGTGCGTGAGATTGAGATACACACTACCCATTTAGCCACCTTGTTGAAGCCCATCAAGCCGAAAACCACCAAGGGACACCACCACCCTCGCGCTGCCATGATACCACCGTCGACCACCTCAGAAGGGTAGGAACCTGTCTGCCGCCATCATCCTTGATCTACTCTGAGTTTTCATCCCACTTTACTTTCTTTATCAATGACGAGCTACATGGTAAAATTTCAAAATTAGGGTTACGAGGTAAGTAGCTTGACCATATATATAGAATAACGTATATTAGCTAGTTTAGTCAATTTAATGATGAAACTAATTTCCCTGGGAGCTTAGTTTTTCTGTAACACGCATGACGTGAAATACGTAAGACATATAAAGTAGATATGTAAGCATGTCATTCATCATATCATATGATCACGTTTATTTTCATATTTTATTGCTAGTCATGGTATTATGCATATCATGCATCTCATGTCACATAAAATATGTAAGCTTTCATATAAGATGGCCATAGGGATAAAGTTTAAGATTAATAAGTAATATGGCATAGAGATCCATGGTGGCAATGCAGTTATGGGTGGATGTGCAAGCTACGGATCTACACGTGGTCCACCATAGATGTTATGATAAGATTAGTGGTTCCTCTTGTGGCCATAAACTGTAGAGCCAATGCATAACCTTGCACATAGGATTAAGGTATGTTAGCCAGTTAAGATAACAAAATAGAAGATAAGATTTATAAGTCATGCATATCATAAGCATGAGCATGAATGGATCATATTTTCATTTCGATCAAGCATCTCTTTTTAAAAAAACTTACATTTTATTATATTTATTGTATAGTATGTTGCTTGTTGAGTTTTCGACTTATTTTAGTTTTATTTCCTATTTTTATCTACACAATGAGGATGAGCAAGTGGGCCAATTATAGATGGAACAATCTAATGTTACTTAGTCTTAGGAGTCTTTAGTTTAATTTATATTATGTTAGAAGTTATCTCAGTTTCTTTTATTTAAAAACTTTGAATATGTTTTTATTTAAAACATGATCCATTTAATAATTCTTTTTATGAGTAAAAAGTCATTTTATTAATTATGTAAATCTCTTGCTTGACTTTATTTACAAAAGTAGGTGATATCCTTAGCCTAAGGGAAGGGGTGTTACATGTATTATCTCCCTTCACATACCGACCCTTAGACAGATTTTAGGATTTGAGAGTGAGGTTTGAGAGTGGAATGTAAGTGTTGTGTGTAGGAGTGGAGTTGCACAAGTGGGACACTAAGGTTTACTCTCGTTTTGGGTGAATGGAAGCTAGGTTAAAACTGTGTAAGAATCACGCAATGAAAAACAAAGAGAGGGTGGGCAAGGAAAGGCAAAAAGAGAGTTGTACAAGGATAGCGCGAGCGATACAATGTGCTATGCGAGCAATGTGTTAAGCGAGCAATGTGTTAGGAAAGCAATGTGTAAAGCGATCAATATTTTAGGCAAGCAATGTGTCAGGTGAGGAAAAATGTTAGGCAAGTAAAGTAGGCGAGGAAAGAGTAGTAGCCGTGAAACTTAGATATCTTGAGATTCAATGCATAATGCATATTATGCATAATGTTACAATTAAGAATGCTTATATCATTGCCTAAATATTATAGGTTCGGTATAAAGCTTGAAGACACGCACTGTTAGTGTAATTTGCTTGAGAATTGAGATAAGTAATTGTAATCATTCTTCACACATCACTTTATGTAAACTATAAGATCTTTTTTTGCAATCGTACATGAATAGTAAATATTTATAAAGGAATATATATTTGTACGAGCATGTGATGATCACAAAAAATAATATTAAATAAAAATAAGGAGAAAATAAATAAATACATATTAGTAATAAATAAAAGAATAAGAAGAAAAGAAAAGAAAACGGATAAACCGGTTTCAAACCATAAGAAAAATTGTGTAAGAAAAAAACTTTCAGAGAATTGTTAGAAACACTTTGGAATCAAATTAGGCAAAAATAAAAGTAGATTAGGCTTAATTAGAATATTTAAGATTTATTAAAAATGAAAACCAAAATTTGAAAAAAAAAAAAGGCATAGGCTGCCTTTTTGGACAGTATATGAGAATACTGCTGGATGATATTATATCAATCTCATCCCTTAGTTTTGAACATGTGGTTCATAGATATCATGAAGTTTTGACACTTATAAATTAAGAAGACTCTCTTCTTCCTCATTCTCTTCCCCAAACTAGTTTAGCACCCTCTCTCTCTCTCTCTCTCTCTCTTCCACTCCACTTGCTCATTTCTTTTCAAGATTCACCATTTTCTAATCTAACAACACATAAATTTGGAGTATACTTTCAATCTACACTAAGAAATAGCATCCTCGAGGAGATTTGTCACTCTAAAAGGGAGTAATTAAGTAAGTATTTTTTTTTTATAACTCTAAAAGGGAGTAGTGTTAATTTTAATTGTAGAAGAAGTTATTATATAATGTTAAATAGTGAAGGTTTTGGGAAATTTGTTTGGGGTTTCGAATTTACCATGTAAAATTAGGCTTGATTTGTCTTGTTCTAACTGGTTTATATATGATGATGTTGGAATAATGTTTGAAGTGTTGGGAATTGAATGGATCAAGAATGAAATAGGAAAAAAAATTGAAGAGAGATGCTTTAGAGTTTTGGTTAGGGTATAAATTTTGGGGCTTTGAGTTTTTAGTGATTAAAGCATGTAATTAAGAGGCTAATAAAATAGGATTTGAGGTTAATTGTGTAAATAGCTTAGTCTGGGGTGAACATGCAAGTATGGAAAATTCAGGGTTTGACTTAGGGTTTTGAAAGAGTTTTTGTAAGTTCTTTTTAAAGAAAAATGATGAATTTAGGAAATATAGTTTAATGATGTATTAGTTTTTATTTAAAATTATTTAGTATATAGTAGAATCTAGGTGAAATAATGAAATCTAATAATATTTAGGATAAAATAAAGTGTCATAATGTATTTAGATGTTAAAATGAGTTTTTAATGAAAATGTGTTTAGGGATAACTGAAATTATTAAATAAAGGGTTTTGAGTGAAAAGAATAAAATTTGAGGTTGAAATGAAATTTGAACAAAGTTTAGGAACTAAATTGGAATTGATAGAAAATTAGAGACACGACCATAAATTAATATTTAGTTAGGAGTAAAGTTTAAATTTCAACAAGAAATAAGATTGTGTAGGTTTAAATAGTGAGTTGAGATGAGATAAGATGACTTGAGATAAAAGTTGAAAGTTGAAAGTAGAATAAAATATTGTTAAAATATTATTTTTTAATATTATAGTTGAAAGTAGAGATTAGATGAGTCGTGTGGATTGAGAAACACTCTTAATCTATCTCATTTCATCTCATCATTATAATATTTGTAAATTTTTATTCAAAATATAATAAACAATTCAACTCTTTCAAATCTTAAAACAATAATAATATTAAAAAATAATATTCTAACAATATTTTATTCAACTTTCATCTAAAACCATCTCATTTTATTTTATTTCATCTCATTATCCAAATAGCTCCTAAGTACAAATCTATAAATTAAACTTATAAATTAAGTTTATAGAATTGCATTGCTTTGTGGAATTTATTGTTTTATTTGAAATATGATTTTGTTAATTTGAATATTTATGACATACTTGAGAAAAATATTTAACTGACTGTGAATATTTGAACTAAGGTTTTGTCACGACCCTATATGCTAGGAGGGGTAAAATATCAGTGTAACTCTTTTGATCACTCTGAAATGAGTAAAAATAGAGTCATATATCTCAAGTTGATGACAAATAATCAAGACATTGGTCCAAAAACTTAACCTTGTAGCTGCGGAAGGGCCATAGTTTGTTCTTAGACGGGGTGGGAGTACCTCGTTCGAGAACTATGTTAAATAATGAGTTGTTGCCCTCAGAAGATATACAAACAAAAACACTTAGGATATATTAGTTTGTTCTTAGACGGGGTGAGAGTACCTCGACCGAGAACCATGTTAAATAATGAGTTGTTGTCCTCGGAATATAGGTACACCAAAACACTTGAGATGTATGAGGGGTTGTGGCTTGTGTATATAGTGTTAGTGAAATATATAATAATGTAATAAAAATTACAATGAAATTAACATTCAAACGAAACTACTTTGGACTGAGGTACAGAAATATCACTCTCTTTAAGGAGATTTAAGTCCTCTGTAGTGTACAAAATCTCAAATTAACCGGTGCAGCAGAACTCTTCTTGACTGGACTCCTCTAAGATACAACAGCTCAACTGATTGTCGTATAACCTGAACCAACTCTGTACAAGTGGTTGAGCTCAAAACTCAACCAAAATAACACATTTCTCTATTTGGAAATACTCTAAAAAATATATACTCTCTAAACTTATTTTTCTTATCTCACTTATTCTCAAGTATATATCACCCGTACTGAAAGACCAGAACAAATATATATAAACCGGACTAGGAGTGACTGTGGACGATGTAATGGACATAATGGGAAGAAACAAAAATAATGAACCCCACGTCCAAGATGTAATGAGATAAAAAACAATAAAGTGAGCTTAACGATCAAAACAATAAAGAAAAACAATAAAGGTAACTAAAGGCCATAACAAACGGCTCACAAAGCCCGTTAACCAACGGCTACTAAAAACAACGGAAATAAATATTATTATTAAAAATACTAACATATAGTAAAATATGAAAGGAAAAGAAAATGAAATGGAATGCCCATTGATAAACTTTAGAAGTTAATATTCAATTTACAAGATATATAATAAAGTTAATAGTCGGAACTAATTGTGAATTAATGAATGGTTATGTTTATTGCGTTTATGACTAGTTATGAAATAAATTATGAATTTTAATACAAGTGTTTATTTTACTCAATTTTTTAATTTATGCTTTAAATTGGGAAGTACAAAATCTCCTAGCAATTGGATCTTGAACACTGAGGTGTAAAACTCATCGTTTTGGTCTACCTGCAGTTCGGTATTTACCAGTAACAAAACCATAGATTATGACAGGAACACTGAACCCCACTCTAGAGGAAGAGGCTGTCGACAAGAATGATCAGGATGAATTAGGAGCCTCTTATGTACTTATATAATGGTGTTGTGTAATAACAAAACAATATTAGCTAGTGTTTGTATTTAACAACCGTTGTATAATTATTTTTTTTAAGTCAATGAGCTCGTGAGAAAGTGTGACAAGGGTAGTCTTGTAACCTTGTATTGTAGATGTTGTATATATTTGATGGTGCTAAGTTTTAATGATAGTACATGACCATGCTACGGGTTATAGGTCTAATGTCCTAGCGACCTGGTAAGAACAGGAAATGAGAAAGTTGGGAGCATCACATATTGGAAACTTGGAAATGAAAGTAATTATGAGTATTTTAGTAACTGAATATTATGACTATATATTTTAAAGAATGAAAGGAAATGTAAGATAAGATTAAAGGGAAGAAAATGAAAATGAAAAATGTATGATTGCATATGTTTGATCGGGATACTGAATGGGTCATATGACAGTGAAGATGGTACAATATGAGGTTGGGATGGATTGTAATGTCGGAATGCATCACTGGCGGTGCACCTAGTGATGACCTATTAATGCAGTTTCGTTCTTAGCCACTAGTTACGGAAAGAACCATTGATTACAATGGTTGCTAACTCTAACTCATCTAATCTCTACTCAAATATCTCATTATTATTCATAAAACATTTCGTCTCAACTGCATGAATTGAGTTAAAATATTTTATGGGATTTTCGAAAATGAGAGAGAAAAAGGTTGAATAAAAATATTATAAAGTTATATTGTTATAATATAATTTTCTAATATAATTTTGAGAAAATATATTTACAATTGTGAATTGTGCAACCGTCGCGTAATCGTTTTGAAAAAAGTAAATAAAACATGAGACCTACATGAAAAAAATTAATTTTTTAATAGTGAACCCTACTTTTTTTTTTCAAAACGATTACACGGCGTTTACGCACTTTACGGTTGTATGTAGAATTACTCATTGAAATAATTAGATAATGATTAGATAAAAAAATTAAAAATTAAAAATTGAAAAATGTTTATGTTTATGATGTTTGGATATTGTAATGAAATGTGATAAAATAAGATGAGATGAGATTAAATGAAAGTATCTCTCTATCCAAACCAAGCCTAATGCTTTGAGGTTGGGGAGAGAAATGTTTTTCTTAATGCATTGAGATAAATGTTTATGTATGATTTAAGGTAAAGTCTTTTCAAGGACGTATTGCTGACTAGAGGCACTAAATTACTATTATGTTTACTGCTTGTCATGGGTGTTATTGATTATTTGACTTATTGTAGTTATTTTTATATATACTAACAGTGGGCTACGTGCGATGCACGTTTGCCCCGTATATATTTGAGCAAATATATTATATATACACCCCTTTTGATATGGTTATTAAGAAGTAGATAACATATTTGAGCAAATATATTATATAAGTAATTCGTTTAGTCTGATTTATACTCCACTTGCAACACAATGACCCCACTTAAGCTAAACATGCCAACCCAACACAAGCATCTCGGAAATACCTTGCTCTCGATTTCAAACTTTTGAAATTCATTCACATGCTTACCTCGAGTCAAAAAATAAAGTCACCCACCATCACTTACATAAACAGCAACTAATATAGATGTAATTAATTACAAAATCTTTAGAAATATTGTGGCATGTATCGGGAGGAAGCAAGAAAACTCCATTTAGAACAAGATATCTCTGAGATTACAACTACAGATTTATCTCAAAATTTCTCTAAGATTCATTCACATGCTTGGGAGAAATATTTGCACCATCTGGTTTATGTTCCACAGGAAAATGACGCCAATTTAAAAAGAAAAACCAACTCCGACCTGGTGGTAATTTTTGCTCAAGAAAGGACCACCACAAATAGCAACAGCAAAAATAGAGGAAAATACACAAACCATGTACTTCACAGTAAAATGTAAAGCATACCAAGAAGAAAATTAGAGGCTAGAAACATGGGAGATCCAATCTAAGCAACCCGCAAGATCAACCCTCATGAGAGAAAAAAATGAAAGCTCAATAGCTAGGAAAAAAAACAAATGTTCAACACAGACTCAGCTATGCTAGAAATGATTTGCACCGAAAGATTTAAACCCAAAATTTTTTTCCCAGTCACAATACCAAAAGCTATTAGTAGTTAAGCTCACTGAAGCCTTCTCATAACCACAGTTTTAAAAAAGAAAAAGTTTGTTCTAGACTCTATCCTAGAATTCTTAGTGGGCAGAGATTTTCTAAAGCTATCTAGAAATTCTACAAAAACGTTTCCTCTAGTCTTTCATCCCTAGAACTCCTTAGAGGCCTAGAGACTTTCAAAAGCCATCTAGAAAACTCCATTTGACATGGTTATTAAGAAGTACATGAACATATTTGAGAAAATATATTATAGAAGTAATTGGCTTACTCTTATTTATAATCCACTTGCCAACACAATGACCCCACTTAAGCTAAACGTACTAACCCGACACAGGCATCTCGACTTGCCCTCCACCTTAAACTTTTGAAATTCATTCACATGCTATCTCAAGTCAAAAAATAAAGTCACCAACCATTACTTACACAAATAGCAGCTGAAATAGATGCAGTTAATTATGAAATCTTTGAAAACGTGGCATGTATCTGGAGGAAGCAGGAAAACCCCATTTAAAAGAAAATATTTCTGAGATTTAAACACTAAAAGCCTTAGAGAAATCTTTGCATCATCCCACTTATGTTCCACAGAAAAATGATACTGATTTTAAAAAATAAAGAACTCTAACCTGTTTGCAATTTTTGCTCAAGAAAAGACCAACGCAAAACCAACACCACAACCACAACAAACAACAATAGCATAAACAAAAACAATATACAAACCATGCAGATCAGAGTGAAACCTAAAGCATACCAGGATGCAAATCAGAAGCCAAAAACGTGGAAGACCCAATCCAAGCAACCCGCAGGGCCAACCCACTTGATAAAAAAAATGAGAACTCAACAACCAGGAAAAAAAAAACAAACTCCCAGATGCAAATACAACCACAAAGTAGAAAGGAACCAATAGTGGCCCTCAGATTCACGCCCCACAGAAAGAAGAGAATGGAGATCGTGAAGCACCATGAAATAAAATCGCTTGCCCGGTTGAAAGAAAAACAAGTTTTTGATTGATATAAACATGCCCCGTAGAACAAAAAAAAAAAAAAAGAATGATAAGTTAAAGATGCATAATAATTTCATTCCATTTATAAAGTAATAAGCCAAACAGTAGGAAGTCTAAATAGACCATAGGTTGAAGCAAGTTTGGGAAACATTGGAATTAAATGAAGATTAAATTCAAGAAACTTCAAAATCTGGAAAAATCTTGAGGGTAGCAAACTAACTTATTGGAAAGTACAATATACCCACCACCAAATATGAGCAAGATTTTGCTACCTTATTGGCTATTGGAAAGACATGACATTTACGACTTATTGGAAATCAGGGTAGCAAAATCTTGCTCATATTTGGTGCTCTGGTACAGTCTAACTTGAATAAGTCAGTTTGCTACAGCCAACTCAATCACAATGAGACAAATGGAAAATAAAAAAATATATAATAATCGAAAATGTAGGTGAGCAAAGCCTTAAGTTGCCCCATAATGATAGTCATAAAAGGTTCAACTCACCAGATTTGAGCTAGCTATTACTTCTATGTATAGCCCCCAAAAACTTATCAAAAAAAATGTATAGCCCCCAAAACACTAATTTCAATAAGAAAAGTATTTGTACATGACAAAAGTATTCAAACTAAACCCACCACCCCACGACTTTTCAACCTTCACTACATCCATATTTACCAAGTCCAACACTACCCAATGACCAAAAGCCCCCTAATCATTCCTCAAATTTGCACACGCTTGCCCCTTAAGCCTAGCTTTCCATTTCCAGGCTGCCATGGCCTAACTACAATAATTTTTCATTTCCAACAATAACAACAAAAAAGTGAAAATAGAAGCACCAAATAAAAATAAAAATTAATAAGATCATTAGAGATTGAAAGAGAACAAGATCAATCGAAGAGAAATTGATCTTCTACAACAATCTCTCTGTCTCTCTATTTGCCCAATCCTAACAAACTGAGACTAATTATTTGCCCAATCCCTCTGATCTTCCAACCTGAAACCAATACCCAAATTATTTGCCCAATCCTAACTTACCGATTCTAAAAGAAATAAACAACTCAAATTTTTTGTAATTTCTACTAAACAAATGACCACCACAAAATTAACGACACCACCACTAACAACAACAGAAATAGAGGAACACAACACAAATCATCTATTTTACACTAAAATCTAAAACATACTAGGAAGAGAGGCCAGAAATATGCGAGACCCAATCCAACCCAGTCGTAAAAACACTCCGAGCTAGAGAAATGTTTTCTTCGTATACGCTGGTGTTGGTCCTCGATGAGAGGAAGTTTTCTTCGTGAAATACATTGTGCGAGAGTAAGTTTTCTAATCATATGTAAAAAGCCGAACTAAGAAAAATCAAACTCAATGCACTAAAAACCAAAGAAACGAAGGCTCACCAAGAAGAAAAGAAAGGAATAGAACTCTGACTTGGTTAGGGGAGGGGATGAGATCACACTGTAGTGACCAAACATAGAACACAACACTCAGGGACATAGCCGTAAGCCGGCCAGCCTCACCGCCACCGCCTGCAAGTCCCCCTCATGCCGACGACCAACCCAACCACCACCAATATCCCCCACGCGCAGCCATCTCTCTCCCCCACGGAAACCCATTAGAATTGGATTTCTCCCATTTCTGTCAAGATGTACCGCCGTACGCGGCCACCCAGCATCACGACCACCACCGGCGACTCCCCCTCACGCCGGCGACCAACCCAACCACCACCGATGTCTCCCACGTGCAGCCCTCCCTCTCCCCCGCGGAAACCCAACCGAAATGGGTTTCACCCATTTGTGTCCAGTTCGGCAGCCATACGCGGCCACCCAGGCCACCTCACCTCCACCACTTCACACCGGCGACCTCGACCAGACCCAGCCACCACGAACCTCCCTTTCTCTCTTCGTCGCACACTGGCATTCGCACACACACGTCAACTCTCTCTCTCGCTCTCTTCAAACCAAAAGGAAACGAAGAACAAAGAAAACAGAGATGCAAAAATAAATATGAAACGAAGAAGAAATTATACGGGGAAGAAGGGAAACGAAGAAAAAATATATTTCTATTGTTGAACCGTAGAAAGAAAACAAATATGCGAGAAAGAGAAAGAAAAACAAGATGTAGAAGTGGAATTAGAAGAAGTTTGCATACCAACGGCGAGAAGAATCGTCAAACAGCACTGAAAAATCTTTTTCTTCTTCCACTTGAGTCTGAAAGGTTTGTTGCTTGAAAACCACGAGATGTATATGCACTCCATCCTTCTATCAACAGCCTAGATATTTCCGATTGCCACACAATATTGCTAACCAGAAGTTAGGACTGAACGAAAAAGTAAAATTGTGACTGAAAAAAAAAAAGTATCATGCAAAGGATCGAGAGATGAAGAAGAAGTCGTTGGATGCAGGACATACTATTTTAAACTGTTCATTACTGTTGATGTTATAGATACCCATTTGTGTCCAGTTCAGCAGCCGTATGCGGCCACTCAGACCACCTCACCTCCATCACTTCACACCGGCGACAACCTCCACCAGACCCAGCCACCACGAACCTCCCTTTCTCTCTCCGTCGCACATTGGCATTCGCACACACACGACAACTCTCTCTCTTGCTCTCTTCAAACCAAAAGGAAATGAAGAACAAAGAAAACAGAGATGCGAAAATAAATCTGAAATGAAGAAGAAATTATACGGGGAAAAAGGGAAACGAAGAAGAAATATAGTTCTGTTGTTGAACCGTAGAAAGAAAACAAATATGCGAGAAAGAGAAAGAAAAACAAGATGTAGAAGTAGAATTAGAAGAATTTTGCATACCAACGGCGAGAAGAATCGTCAAACAGCACTGTAAAATCTTTTTCTTCTTCCACTTAAGTCTGAAAGGTCTGCTGCTTGAAAACCACGAGATGTATATGCACTCCATCCTTCTATCAACAACCTAGATATTTCCGATTGCCACACAATATTGCTAACTAGATGTTGGGACTGAACGAAGAAGTAAAATTGTGACTGAAAAAAAAGAAAAAAGAAAATATCATGCAAAGGAACGAGAGATGAGGAAGAAGTCGTTGGATGCAGGACATACTGTTTTAAACTGTTCATTACTGTTGATGTTATAGATATACATTTGTGTCCAGTTCAGCAGCCGTACGCGGCCACTCAGACCACCTCACCTCCACCACTTCACACCGGCGACAACCTCCACCAGACCCAGCCACCATGAACCTCTCTTTCTCTCTCCGTCGCACACTGGCATTCGCACACACACGGCAACTCTCTCTCTCGCTCTCTTCAAACCAAAAGAAAACGAAGAACAAAGAAAACAGAGATGCGAAAATAAATCTGAAACGAAGAAGAAATTATACGGGGAAGAAGGGAAACGAAGAAGAAATATATTTCTGTTGTTGAACCGTAGAAAGAAAACAAATATGCGAGAAAGAGAAAGAAAAACAAGATGTAGAAGTGGAATTAGAAGAATTTTGCATACCAACGGCGAGAAGAATCGTCAAACAACACTGTAAAATCTTTTTCTTCTTCCACTTGAGTCTGAAAGGTTTGCTGCTTGAAAACCACGAGATGTATATGCACTCCATCCTTCTATCAACAGCCTAGATATTTCCGATGGCCACACAATATTGCTAACCAGATGTTGGGACTAAACGAAGGAAGTAAAATTGTGACTGAAAAAAAAAAAGAAGAAAATATCATGCAAAGGAACAAGAGATGAAGAAGAAGTCGTTGGACACAGGACATACTTTTTTAAACTGTTCATTACTGTTGATGTTATAGATGCTTTTAAGATATAGGAAGATATATTTTTTATCCCAAGTGAGAAAGTTTACAATGATGCTACAGGCAAGGATACCATCTAGAGGGATGACAATGACACTAAACCTTGAGGCACCAAGAAAGAAAGAATTTTATGATTTTTATGATGAAAAATACTACTATGCCGCCCCACTCTTATCGTTTTATTTGACTATTTGGCAATTTTTTTTATTTAGTGATTAAAGAAGTAATTTTAAGTGTATTGATATATTTTTTTTATTTTTTAAAAATATTTAAATGTATTAAAAAGATGAAAAAAAAAATATTGAACAGTACGCCTAGCGATAAAAGTGGAGCCCCACTCTTTCATGATTACAATTTGTGACATTTTTTTTATTTTTATTAAAAAGTGCTTCCGAACAATGTTATTTTGAGAACTATCAATTTTAACAAGTACTCTGTTTTACTTTATAAATGTATGGAACTTTTATACATGGTGCAAGAATGAAATGCTTTAGTGCTGTTTTAGATTAGATAAGTTGAAATGAAATAATTTTAGATGAAAAATGAAAGTTTAAAAAAATATTGTTAGAATATTATTCTTTTAGTATCATTATTGTTTTGAAATTTGAAAAAATTGAATTGTTTATTATATTTTGTGTAAAAATTTGATAAATTTGTAATGATGAGATGAGATAAAACATTTTTTGAATTCAAATGAGTCATGTTTGTAGCATCTTGTTCTTCTAACATTACAAGTTAGGGATGGAGTGTTAGACAAATGTTCCTAAAAACCTTACTTTTTTATTTTGGTGGAAAATTATTAAAAGATTGTAGTTTTAGATGAAGATTGATAGTTTTAATAGTTTGATGCGCAAATGAAAAAAAATTACTTCTATATTTAGTTTTAAAAAAAATTCAATTTAAGTTTTTTAAACACCAAAACAAATTTCCAATTCTCTTAAGAGAATATAAAAACCAAATAATTCTTAAAAAAACATATCTTAACATTTTTATTTAAACAAATTTTTAATTCTCATTTTAAAAAATCTTGATATAGAATTTATTTTTTTAAAATTTAGGTGTGGTTTGAAAGATGAGATAAGATGAGATGATTTCAAATGAAAGTTGAATAAAATATTGTTAGAATATTATTTTTTAATATTATCATTATTTAAAAATTTAAAAAAGTTAAATTATTTATTATATTTTATATAAAAATTTAAAAAAATTATAATAATAAAATAAAATACTTTCATTATCCAATCCGGATTTAACGTAGAATATATATTAAAATTCTTCGATCTTTTAAGAGAAATGGATACATGAATTGAGGGCACAATTGCTTTTAAGACATCAACGGATCAATTATATTCTTAAGATCGGACGGTGATCAGAGAGCTTCGTTCCGAAAACTCGTTCCCAGGGACCATTTATAATCCCTATCCGATAATTCTATACACCTAGCACACTGCTTCATTTTCAGGCGCTCTCGCTCTCTCCACTTGAATCTGCAATCGCTTGGTAGGGGAATCTTTTTCTTAGTTTCGGATCTGTTCGAGATTTCTGTAAGTTTTCTGGTTGCTGCTATGTAGTCTACATTTTAGTCATTTTTTAGATACATTTTCCTTCAATATTCTTTACTGGAAATCCATGGACGATCGGATACTCCATCTTGCTCGTCATTCTAACATTCTGATCCCTTCCATTTCATGTGCATGTCTTGAGAAGTGAACGGTGATGTAATTTTTGAAATTAGCGTTTATTTTTAGTTTGCTTTGAATGTTGCCAACTACCTCAAATTTTGGGTGTGCAATTTGGGGTTGGGTGAGGGGTTGTTTTGTATGCTGTACACGCTCTTTGATTTTAGGAAGGAGAAGAGTGCTGGGAATAAAGCACCAATCCTTGACACGAGGTTCCGTTTGTTGCAGGACATGATTTCTAATCCTTTTTCAGAAACTTTTCCTGCTTATTTTATTATAATCTTTTGGGGTAAATCTATGATATTTCTTTTTTCTTTTTTGTATTGAAGCTTTGGGAAAGTATACGAACCTGAATTATTGGTTTTATATTGAGAAAATACTTTGGAGAAACATATTTATTGGAAATAAATAGAAGGAGAAATGACTGTAGTTTTTGCCAAAAGTCATTAATGCTTTATTCATATAGTTTTTCTTTTTATATTTAAGAAAAGGCGCTCTTTTGAAACAAAGTATTTTCAGTTAAGAAATGAAGACGCTCTTTTGAAACAAAGTAAGGTACTTGCATAAGTAATCCATTCTTTTAAACAAAATAAGTCACTTGGTTTTAGTAATTTGTTTCCATTATTTTTCATAATATGTGTTACAATAAAATATACCACATACGTGAAATTAATTCAATGTCTTTATACATTTGGTATGTGTGTGTTTATGATATATATACTTAAATTTCTATTGGTAGGGAAAAGTACACTTACTTTCTCAAACTACCTCCTCTTTTGCACTATGACCACTAAACTATTAAACTTGTCACTTTATCTCTTGAACTACAACACCTTTTGCAATTTTTCCTTTCCTTTAAGATCTAACCGTTAAATTTGTTATAGGTGATCTTTTTTTGTCCATTTTAATTTTAGATCATTTAAGTAATTGAAGTCTTTTTGATATTCTATTTTATGAAAAAGCAGAAAAGGTGCAGCAAGACACCTGACTATCTAGGAGAAAAAGATAGAAGAAGATCATATTAGTTTATCCCGTTAGTCTATAGAAGTGGTGTAACACTCTGTTCCCGTATGATAGATATGTTACTAACATTCATAACATAATATCCGGTAAAGAGATTCATATCCTGAAATACCTCATTTATTGAAAAGCATCAAAATATTAAAATTGAACTGAGCATAACTATTTTTGAAACATGAAACTGAAAACAGAAAGTAAAAACATAAACTAAACTAATTTTTGTGTAAATAACACTTATTCCTTTTTAAGTCTTTACACTAGATCTATTCCTGGCCCTCCAGCTTTGCATCCTAATACTCATCATCTGTGACAGTTAAGCATAGAAGAAAATAGAGAAACAAACAAAAATGAGTCGAATACTCAATAAATAACACATCATACCGTAAAATACATCTTAGCCTAGCATAGACTTAATTTTTGAAACTCTTCATAACATACGTACATCATCACAGATCACAATCATACCGTATACATAACTTAATTTAACATAGGCTTAATTTCTGAAAACTTTACATACATACATATATCGTCACCGATTCACATAGCATATCTATTCATCATTAACATGAGCAGAATCATACATAATCATGGCAAACATGTAACGTGAATGCATAAATGACTGACTTCATGCATTTTCTAACAACCATACATGACTTGTTTATCTTATCTTTCACTTATCATATGGTGACCCATGCTTGAGTCCGTGACACCGCATAACTTAACTGGTGGTGAATACTCTTAAATTTGTGTTGCCCTTAACATATGGTGAACCACGCTTAAGTCCGTGGCACCACTTGTCATACTGGTGGTGAACACACTTAGGTCTGTGTCACCCTTAACATAACTCGTGATGAACACGCTTAGGTCCGTGTCACCCTTAACATAACTTGGGATGAACACGCTTAGGTCCGCGTCATCCTTAACATAACTTGCGATGAACACGCTTAGGTCCGCGTCATCCTTAAACATAACTTGTGATGAACACACTTTGGTCCGTATCATCCTTGTCATAACTTATGAGCACGCTTAGGTCCGTGTCATCCTTGACATAACTTGTGATGAATGCACTTAGGTCCGTGTCATCCTTATCATAACTTGTGATGAACACGCTTAGGTCCGTGTCATCCTTATTATAACTTATGATGAACACACTTAGGTCTATGTCATCCTTAACATCTTATCTTTCTTAATGCATGAGAAGTTTGTTGGACTTCATAAACTTTTCTAGCATGGCATATACTTGTACATAGCATGACATAACATGACATGACATAATGTGATCTGAACATAAACATTCCATGGCATACATGATATGAGAACTACATGAACATTACATGACTTATATGATCTAAATACTTCATGACATTACATTGTATGGCATACACGTGATTTTCATGACATATCATCCATCAAATCGTGATCCATAATAGCATAACATACATACGGTCACTTACATGCATATCATTATAATTCATTGAAGATCATGAAAGGGATCTAACCTTGACTTAGCTCATAGTGTAGCTTAGACAAACATCATTTTTTCATATACAATTAGAACATTTAAAGTACTACACATGCAATTATATGATCATACTAATTACCTCTTAGTGCCACTTCCTGATTCCCACTTTGTATCGTGTTTACCTATACGAGGTACAAGACGTTACTAATTTCCTAGAAAAGCGTGTCGTAATACTCTACGTATAATAGAATTTAACTAAAATAATAGGCTCCATAGTATACTTTAAAAATATACTTTAAAATCCCTTAAATACTTTTATAAAGATTGTGTCTTTGGGTTCATAATTATTCATATAAAACTTTGGGCTAGCTTAAATTCCAGCCCAGCCCTAATTGAGAAAACAGTCCATTTAAAGTCATTAGAATAGTTTCTGGTCCATATTAATTTAAAAACACAAGTCCATTTAAAAAATAAGCCCAGCCCTCGTTTGTCTTAAGAAGGCACTTGGCGGAATGGGCTTAGGGCCCAAAGGTCCATTATGAATTAAAAAGGGTGGCTGCCCTTCTGGAAACACACGAGACCAACACAACTGAAGGGAATTTGCCGTGTGATAACAGTGGACTCACCGAGAAATGGAGCTGATGTGCGGCAGCTCTGGGTGGCTGGGATGGACTAGCGACGCAACTGGTGTCTCTGGGCAGTGGTGCGACACCGAGAGAGGAAGAGAGAGTTAGAGAGAGAGGATCTGCTAAACTGAGAACTAAAAATCACGGGCGTCGAGGGCTTACCAGAAGGAAGTGGGTTCACCTAGGTTGGGCTGGTCGGTGATTTCTGGCTCCGAGAATGGTACTCCGAAGTTCCTTGAGGTGGTTGGCGACGGCTGCACAAGCACACGGCCAAAGAGTCATTGCCAATAAAGAGGGAGAGAGAAATCGACGGGTTGGGCTTAAACGGCGATGGTGCACGTCGAGGTAGGGGAAAAGTTCACCGTCAGCAGCTTTTGTTCTAGTTTCCGGCGAGGTGGCTGACTTGGTTGAGGGAGGTGAATTCTCGATTTGTAGAAGCTGTGGCTATGTGAATAAGGTTTCTTGTGTTTATTTCTGGAGGTCTCGGGGTGGGTTTTATAAGCAAGGAGAAGGAGTATCGCGGATCACAAGGAGATTGGATAGAGTTTGGAGTTGGGAGTTCGGTTTCCCATTAGGAAACTTATTCAACTAGAAGATAAACACTGAGGCTTACGGGTGAAGATAGTGGAAGAAACTCACCCATTCTAATAAAATCACTATTTTAAAACGGATCTTAAATTTAGTAATAGTAATAATAATTAAAATTACACTTTTGGGGTCTGGATGTTACAAGTGGCCCAAAGGAAAAATTCTATTTATATTAAAACATTTTGAGCTCATCCAGCGTCTGTTTGTGGTCCTCAAAGATTTTATTGCTCCTTTCTTCTAAATACACCAAATGAGGCAAATACAAACCATGTCCACACTGTTTTGATTTGCGTGCTACCACTTGACCTCCTATAGGAATAGAAAAGATGCAAAATTCTTCTGGGTGTTACCCAAGCCACTCCAATGGCTCCAATGCACTTGCAGTCTCACAATGAAGTAAAAGATGATCAACAAACTTTCCACTTCTCTTACACAGCATCAATCAATTACTTAATTGTATCTTAAATTTCCATGGTAGGAATCTTTTCCTAAAGAATTCATTAAGCAATAAACGAAACTTTCAATGGGACCTTTGTCTGTCAATATTCTTCCAAGAAAATGCTTGTTAGAGCACTCCAAATGGATTCTTCATCCTATCCTTTAAAATACATCACAAAAACTCACTTTTTCTATTTTACATACTGACTTTTACAATATACCATATATCAACTTAGCTATTTTTTCTTCATATCATTTAAATATTATACTTTTTAATCTTTTTTATTCATTTCAAATATTTTCTTTAACTACCAATGATATCTTCATATATTTTTATCTTCGCAATATCTCCTCATATACAATGTCATATAATTATGTTCTATTTTAAATTAATCTAAATGTAAAGCTAAACCAAAATATAAATTAATTTAAAAAATAAAAAGAAGAGATTATATAATGAAAATATTCGCAAAGTATATTATGATAATATCTATTCTCGATAATTGTAAAAAAATATTCTTAAGATATTCTTCGGTATATTCCGTGAATATTTATTTTCGATAATTGTGAAAGAATATTCTTAAGATATTCTTCGGTATATTCCGTGAATAGCCATTTTCGATAATTGTGAAAGAATATTCTTAGTATATTCTTTATTATATTATGAGAATATATCTTTGGTTTTCTCAAAACTTCAACTATAAATAACACCATTTCTTCATAAAGATAGAAAGCAGAACTATATAGAAAGAAGAACTAGAAGAATTGTATAAAGAAATAGAAATGAAGATGTTGGTGAAGCTTTATGAAGAAATGGTGTTATTTATAGTTGAAGTTTTGAGAAAATCAAAGGTATATTTTTATAATATTCTTTCACAATTATCGAAAATGGATATTTTTTCACAAAAATCAAAAATGGTAATTAAAGAATATAATGAAGAATATTTTTTCACAATTATAAAAAATGGATATTCATGGAATATACCGAAGAATATCTTAAGAATATTCTTTTACAACTATCGAGAATGGATATTCTCATAATATACTTTGTGAATATTTTTCATTTTATAATCTCTTCTTTTTATTTTTTGAATTAATTTATATTTTGGTTTAGCTTATAAATTTGGATTAATTTAAAATAGAACATAATTATTTGACATTGTATATGTGGAGATATTGCGAATATCAAAAGATATGAAGATATCATTGGCAGTTAGAGCAAATATTTGAAATGAATAAAAAAATTAAAAAGTATAATATTTAAATGATATGAAGAAAAAATAGATAAGCTGATGTATGGTATATGGTAAAAGTCAGTATGTAAAATAGAAAAAATGGGTTTTGGTGATGTATTTTAAAGGATAGGATGAAAAATCCATTGGGAGTGCTCTAACGGGTTCCCTGTAGCAGAATGTAAAGTGTCTTTAAAATAAAAGATCCCATGGAGGACATTTTTGAGAGCATTTCTTTATATTTTAAAGAAAAATGTATTATAGAGCATCCATTGGGAGTGCTCTTAACATAAGGAATAAATATATTAGAGAAATAATGAAGATTAAGCATTCCTCTTCTCAATCTAGTGGAATACAACAGATTAAAAAAAACACTAACCTCCCAATCTTCATTCACTCTGATAAAGTTTTTATTCCTTTGTGCCAATTACTAGAAAAATCTCGAAATTGTTTACCACAAAAGCATTATTGGCAAGAGTAACACGGTACTCATCATGGAAAACTTCTTTAAGCGCCCTATGAACACACCACAAATCATGCTAGAATCTGATCCTAGATCCAACTCCCACCTCAAATTGGATCTTGTTCCTTGTAATGAACTTCCACAAAATACCTTCCTCGTATCAAGGACGTTCATCCACAAGGAAGTTCATGACTTCCTAGTAATGGAATAATAAAGGTATTTTGTGGATCAACTTCCTTGTATATATTATTCCAAAGGGCTAATAAAGGTATTTTGTGGCTTCAAGATGAAGCCATCTAACCCATCCCCTTCCTGAATGTGGAGGGTTTAAGTTAAGGAGAGATTTCTTGTATAACTAGATTCTCATGCATACATGACTGCTCTTGTATATCTCCCGTGTACTTGAGTTCTTTCCTATTCTGGTTATCAATGAAGTTTTTGTGTACTGATAAAAAAAAAAAAAAGTTGACGAGGTACTTGTTTGTCCCCTATGGGTCTAGTGAGCCTCCATTGTACCCAAAAGTACAAAAAAAAAAACGTGACACTAATATCAAAAGCTTCTTTATCATCTTGTCCTCAATTAAGCATGCTTTATGACTTGAGAAGAAAGAAGACCTGTAGACTATAGGACTTCTTGTTTGAATAGTATATGTTGGACACTGGCCTAATGAATTTTGGCTTTAAGTTGATGTAATATTGAAAATTGCATTGTTTATGTTGAATATGTTGTGATCATAATGCTAAAACTTTCAAAAAGTAATAAAAGTCAAATGTGCAGTTTAATCACAATTGTGCAACAATAGAGAAAGATATACAAGACTCTGGTTTTGTTGTATCGTATGAGTCTCCAAATGAAGTTGTGTTGGATTTCTTTAATTTATCACCCATTATCTCATTTATAGGAAAATAGTCAAATTGCAATGGCGATGAGGATGGCTGCAAGATTTGTATCTCGGAGGTTCTCAAGTGGTGGAAAAATTCTTAGCGAGGAGGAAAAAGCTGCAGAAAATGTTTACATTAAGGTAATTTTCAAAGTCCCATATTTTATCGTGCTTTTCCTTTTGGCATTATTTTGTTGCCTTGGTGCTGCGAGACATGGATTTTTTTTTTGTCAGATTAAGTATTTTCTTTCTGGTTTCATTGTATATTGATATACACTTTCATTTTGCCTCCCTGATGCTATTTTCTTAATAATTTGAATATTTTTATTTGAATATCTCAGATTACCCAAGCTCAATGTCTAGGATGTGTGTGTGTGTGTGTGTGTGTATATATATATATATATATATATATATATGGGATTTGCCTTTTAAATTTGTTGGATGCCTTTGTAGGATCAGTCTGGTGAAGGATGTCTTGGTTTATTAAACCCAGAAAAAGAAGTGGGGAATTGATTATGGTTGAGGATTCAGCTGAACCCTGTGTGGACAATTTTTTTTTTGATAAGTAATCAATAATATATTAATAGAGATAGGCAAAACCCAAGTACACAAGATGGTATACAAGAGATAAGACCTATCTAGGTTGAAGTAAGGGAAACTAAAAAGTCATGAAAATTCAGGCCATTAAAATCTAAAGCAATGGCCCATAGAAGTAAAGTACTGAAAAATAGAGTTCTAAGTTCCTCCGGAGACCGCTCGTCTTCGAAAGTCCAATCATTGCGCACTTGCCATATACACCACATAATACAGATCGGAATTATTTTCTACACCGCCTTGATTTGTTGAACTCCTCTTGGAAGTATCCAGCTGGCCAATAGATCTACCACAGATGCAGGCATGACAAAGGATAACTCTATCCGGCTAAAGACTTCCACCCACAAAGCTCTAGCTGTCTTGCAATGTAGCAAGAGGTGTTTCACTGTCTCGCCAGATCTCTTGCACATGCAACCCATGTTTTGAATACCGTACTGGTTAAGGCACTGGAACGAAATATTTTGGTACCGGTACCGTTTCGGGATAGTTGATATATGAATAAATTATATATAACAATTATATTCTAAAATAATAGTTTATATATGAATAAATTATATATAAATACATACATATATATAAATTATAAATAGTCTAGTCTAAATTGGGGGTCAAAAAATGAACTTGTAGTTTGAAAAAATGGAAAAAAAAAAAAAAATGAAGGCCGAAATATCGGCCGGTACAGGCCGAAATTTAGGCCGAAACAGCCGGTACCGGCCGGTATTTAAGCTAGTACGAAATACAGGTAGTATCTGTACTGACCACTGGGCCGGTATGGCAAATATCGGCCGTACCGGCCGGTACGAAACGATTTTTAAAACTTTGCATGCAACACCAGTCTAGTATAGCTATCCTGTGTGGACAATTGGTTCAGACTAGGGGCAATTTAGAATATATAACGGGGTCTGTTAGAAATTTGAAGTTTTGTCTAGAAGACTCTCTCTCTCTCTCTCTCTCTATATATATATATATTAGACTAAGCCACTTGTTCTATTTCTTATTGATCTTAACACTTGGATCTTAACCAAGGGTGTAAATTGTCAAAATTTGGTAGTTTGGGGTACCAATTAGCAACTTTGGTAGTTTAGGGGTGCAAATTGGAAAACTGATATTTTAGGGGTGCAAATTGTTACTTTCGCATAAAGTTGTCAAGAAATAACAAGTCCAGTATGCAAGGGGATCTTGGTAAATATTGCTAGCTTCAAGCACAGAGATATTAAAACTGTCAATAAATATTTCTAGCTTTCAAACTCTGAAATCAGACGTCCAGCATGCAGGGGAAGATGGTTATTTTTTTTACGTCTATAAGAAATTAAAAATTGATGTCTCATTACAGTTATGGAGCTCAGAGATAGACTTGATGATCAAAGAGTATTGATAATACTTTGTATAATATTATCTGCACTTGAGCTGGCCTTCATTATCTGTACTGAAAAATTTTAACCCATGCTATTGCATCATATAGAGCATGAAAAAAAAAAAAAAAAAATCTAAAATCATCCTAATTTGATTAACTTTTTGTCTGTATAATATTCACAATCTAAAACCATTACACGAGATAGAGAATGTTGAACTTTTGACCAGCACGTGTCATGTCTCCTGCTGGAACTTTTCAGTGGCATCTTGGTGATGGACCCTTGGTACAATTCTGTCCATGCTAATGAGCTGTAGCTCAAAAGGCACTACTCCGATTTTAAGTCGAATGCAGGGTGAGATTGTGAATTCAAAATTCATTGGGTGCATGTATAAATAATTCTTTGACATTTTCTTACACGAGGTATCTGAATATATCTATTGATTGCAATGGACAATCTGCTTATTAATCATGCCTGTAGTGCTTTTGTGTAGCTTTCTTAATAGATCTTGTGTAATGGTGTAGAAACTTGAGCAAGAGAAGCTGGAAAAGCTTGCCAGGAAGGTACGAGGAGATTCTTTTTTTTTTTTCTTTTTGTCTGTCTTCGTAGACATTCATCGTCTCATTAGCTACGCCATTTGGTTTACCGTGTATTGCTTGCACTCTGAGATGCTCTGCTCCAAAACTTCATTCTCGTTTGTTTTCACAAATCTTTTCATCTCATCTAATCTAATCATTACAACTTTTTCAAATTTTCATACAAAATAAAATAAACAATTAAACTTTTTCAAATTCTAAAATAAAAATAATATTAAGAAAATATATTCTAACAATATTTTATTCAATTTTTAACTTTAATCTTAAATCATCTGCGAAAACAAACGAGGCCGCATTTTGACTCAAGGATTGTGGTACTAAACATGTATTTATTCTCTCTGTTGGAACTTTTTGTTGGATAAGATCCTTGCACAGTTATCCTTGGATGTAGTAAAATTGCTGATGAGTTGAATATTCTCAGGGCCCAAAACCAGAAGAAAAACCTGCCACAAGTTCAGGAGGAGGATCAGTCACTGATGCCAAACCTACCAGCTCTTCCTCATCCTCAACATCTGGAGTATCAAATGACAAGTACCGGAACTATGCAGTTTTAGCTGGAACTATCACTATTCTTGCTTCTGTTGGATGGTACCTCAAAGGTAGTGAAAAGAAGCCCGAAGTCCAGGACTGAGAGAGGTTAATGTGCTTTCTTTTAATATGAACAGTCAAAAAGAGTTGACAGAGGAAGAAGTATTACTTTTACTCTTCTAAATCATTTGTTTCAGTCAAATAAAATACATCACTTCACTATGCTCCAACTCTTTACCATTTGTTGCACATTCTTTCATAATTTTTGATAGTTTGGCAACGGGTTTCCCTTGTCCCTATTCTGGAATATGTTATCTTCTCAAATCAATGACGTGGGGTGGCTAGTGTTAAAATAAACTTATTATAAAATAGAAACGAATTTTTGATGTACCTTTTAAAACATTTTCCAACACAAAGTAAAAATATTAAAAATAAAGAAAAATGTTAGAAAATAAAATAAAAAATAAAAAAAGGAAGAAGGGCCTGGGAAAGGCCCACCAACGGGTCGCCAACGGCCTCTCAACAGTTAACCCTTCCTTTTTAAAAAAGAAAAATCATGACCACATATGACCACCATGGTATGGATTCATGACCATATGTGACAATCCAAAAGATCTAATAATGTGTACCAATAAGTGGGCCACCACAATCACTAAAAAGTGCCAATAGGCCGATAAAGTAATTTAATCCAAAAGAAAAGGCGGCAATAAATGTAATATCACGCCTTACTAGGAGTGTAATCTAGGGGTGATACCCGCCCCCTACGGGGCGGGGCCACCCCTCCCCCGCCCCGCACCCCCGCATATGCGGGGGTGGGGAATTTCTCCCCGGACCCCGCCCCCGCATGGCGGGGGAGGGGTCCCCCGTCCGTTGGGCCGGGTGCAGGGGTGGACCCCCACCCGTCCGCACCCCCCGCCCCCATACTGGGCCTTCGGCCCAGTACATTTTTCTGGGCCCTAATTGGCCCAGAATCGGTTTTTGGGCCACTTTGGGCCCAGAATTCGTTTTTGGGCCATTTGAGCCCATTATTTAGATTAAAAAGTATATAGATTTAAAAACAGGAAAAAAATATATATATAAGGGATATATAGAATTATACATTGAACTATTACGTTATTAACTAATTAAGTAGTAATCATCACTAAGGCAGTAAGGCACTATGCTAAAATATTTTGTTCACAATTATACAAATTAAGAGAACTAATAAACTATTACACTATTACAAACTCCTCTAAAAGAAATAAATATTACAAATTATACAATTAACTATTGTAGCAACATTACAATTAATTATAAATTAATAAAATCATAATTTTTCAATTTGATCAATTTGATTTTGGGGTGGAGCCGTAGCGGTGAGTTCACTGAGTGGTGAGTTATGTCGATTGCTGTGAGACTGAAAATCAAGATCATAAAAGTCAATAAGTTATAAAACCTGAAATATTAATAAGTTAAAAATAAAACAAATTAGAATTAAAAAGTTATAAAGATGAAACAAAATTTTAAATGCAAAAAACAATTATGGAAGAAATTGTGCAAACCATGACAATGGTGGGTCCAATACAAAGTCATACTGCATCGGAGGTAGCCGTAGACGTCGTCTCATGTATCACTATAAGTATTAAATTTGAAATCAAATTAATGAATACCAATTAAATGAAAATAAATAAATTAAAATAAGAAATTATAAAATGAAATTAAAATAAATACCAGATCCAAACTGATCATCACTATCCTCCTCGACGTCGGCCTTCTCATACTCAAGAACATCCGGAACATGAATTGGAGTTCCCTTGATCCAATTCTGCGTGCAAATCAAAACCTCCACAGTGGCAGGAGCTAATGAACTCCGAAATGAATCTAATACACGTCCTCCCGTGCTAAAGGCCGACTCTGAGGCTACTGTGCTAACAGGGATGGCCAAAAGTGTGCGGGCTATCTCTCCAAGGATGGGATACTTCACGGCATTCACCTTCCACTAACTTAATATATCAAAATCTCGTGAAAATGGTAGAATCTCTGCTGCTAAGTATCTGTCTATCTCTGGCTGAGCCTCTATAGAACTCCGAAGGAAGGGGGTCTGCTCATACCTCTCACCCCACTCCAATCTACGTCTTTTCCCAACCTCGACTTCAGGAAACTGTGAGCTTGAGGCTGAGGGGGTAGGTGTAGGTGCCACAATATTACCACCCCGCAGGGTGGAAAACTCATCAAATAATCTAGTAAGGGTTTCCCGAACCCTTGCTGCAATAAGCTCTGCTCATACTTGCCCGTACGCAAGGCCCAATCCAAATATCATGCCATCCAACTTATACCTCGGGTCAAAGACGACAGCTACATATAACAAAATATTAGCCTTCGTTAAATCTCCCCAATACTTGTCGTACTTTGTCCTCATAATCAATGACATCTCCCGCATCCTAATGTGACCACTCGCGACCATGTCATCTAATTCTTCTTTTACCCTACATATTTGCTGACATACAATATTGGATGTAGGGTACAAAGTTCCAGATAGCCTCATGGTGACATCGTAAAAAAGCCTCAAAAACTCTACAAAATTAGTTACAATTTCCCAATCATCATCTACGGGTTTCCCCAATCCCCCGTGATCATCAAAATATTTAACATATTGGATGTCTTCGTCACCCAATAATGTAAATGCCAGCTTATATTCTTGGGCCGCCTCCAACATCAGAAATGTTGAGTTCCATCGTGTAGGCATATCAGTACAAAGGCCCCTCTTAGATGTTAGGCCCTCAGATCTCGCAGCAACCTTGAATTTGTCCAACCTCGAAGGAGAAGATCTCACCCATCTCACAGCAGTCCTAACCCGAGCAATCGAGTCATGAAGATCTCTCAAACCATCAGTGACAATCAGATTCAGAATATGTGCCTCACATCTCACATGCAGACACTCACCACCCATGAGTGTCTTATTTGCCTCTCTAAGATAGGTCTTTAGATGTCCCAATGCAACATCGTTAGACGAGGCATTATCGACTGTGACTGTAACCACTCGGGTCAACCCCCACTCCTTTATTGCGGCCTCCAAGGCCTTTCCAATTGTCTCACCCTTATGATCGGTGATTTTACAAAATTTTATAATTTTCTTTTGCAATGTCCAATGACAATCAATAAAATGCACAGTCAAAGACATATAATTAAAATTTTGGATCGATGTCCAAGTGTCAGTGGTGAGACAAACAAATTGATCCGCCAATTGACCCCTCAACTTCTCCTTTTCAATGTAATAATGTTTTTTTACATCCTTTGCCACCGTGTGGCGAGAAGGAATGTTAAACCTTGGTTCCAAGTAGCGAGAATACGCTTGGAACCCTTTCCCATCAACAATTTGAAAAGGTAGCTCGTCCATTATGACCATACGAGCTAGGTGTCTTCTACACTCATCGGGATCATACTTAGTATACCCCTTTAAAGTTGCACCCCCACTAGTCTCATCCGCCATTTTTTTAAGTCCAATTTCTAGCCTAGATTGGCTTTTGTCTTGTAATGATCTTAATATTGGACTTTTTTTACATTGCTCTTCTAAGTGCACCTTTAATTGTGAGGTGCCATGTTTCCTATAGTGACATCCATAAATTTTTCCACAATAGTTACACTTGGCTTGGGGGTTACTTGAGTCACCACCCTCTAGTTTGGTGAAATGACTCCAAACTATTGAAGCAGGTTTCTTGTTGGGCTTGGGGGCGGGGCAAGGTGCCGTAGGGCTAGGGGTAGGGGTTTGACTAGGAGGGGTAGGTGTAGGTGTAGGGGTAGGGGTAGGGGTGCCCTCGGCCTGGAAAGGAGAGCTCGCACTAGAATCTGCTGGCATATCCATGAACTCAAGCAAACAACAAATCTGAAATTATAGAAAACATAGCAAATATATAATGAACATAAAAAAAAATTAGAATAAAAATTAGACCATATAATTCATCAAGCAATTGTAAAAAATTTAAAGTCATAAATTTTAGGCATTAAAAAGACACATTAATTATTCAAGTTATAAAAAGACTTATAGTGGTTTTAGTTATTTTTATTGTACTATTTTAATTATTTCTCCGAACTCAAAACAGACAAATTTGAACCAACATATTAAGAAAAATGATCACATCCGAGCATATTAAATTAAATAAAGAAATTAAATACAATACAATAAAAATGAAACGTCTAGAAATCAACTCAAAATAAGGGATGAGATGTTGATATGAATGAATAATAATGATTATGGTCGCTTTACAAAAGGATGGATGTCCATATCGATAATGGGCATGCACCATAATTATTGTGTTAGTATGAATGTTCCAAATTTGTTGAGGGCTTTGTCTTGTCACCCTAAATGCTTTCTTTTTACTAAAACAACATGTTTATGCAAATTCTCTTTTGTGTTCAAATGAATTTGACATTCATAATATATATATATATATATATATATATATATATATATATTTATAACTTGAAAGACTATAAGGCATAAGCATAGCAACTATATAAATTATAATGAACATAAAAAAAAAAAAAAGTAGAATAAAAAAAAGTACCACTTGACATTCATAATTTCATATATATATATATATAGATATTTCATCTTAATTCATTATATTGAATTTCTAAATACCCTAGTGCATTCTTTTTTTTTTTTTTTTGTTCAATTTGGTAGGGAACATCAAATTCTGTTTTTAAACCCCTAAATTAATTTTTTAAACCCCTAGTGCATAGCAATTTTAAAGATTAAACCCCTAAATTAATTTAGGGGTTTCAAAGATTAAAACCCCTAAATTAATTTAGGGTATTTCGAAACCCTAAATTAATTTAGGGGTTTCAAAGATTGAAACCCCTAAATTAATTTAGGTTTCGGATTGGGCTCTTTAGGGTATTTCGAAACTCTAAATTAATTTAGGGGTTTCAAAGATTAAAACCCCTAAATTAATTTAGGGTTTCGGATTGGGCTCTTTAGGGTATTTCGAAACCCTAAATTAATTTAGGGGTTTCAAAGATTAAAACCCCTAAATTAATTTAGGGTATTTCGAAACCCTAAATTAATTTAGATGGGCTCTTTAGGGTATTTCGAAACCCTAAATTAATTTAGGGGTTTCAAAGATTAAAACCCCTAAATTAATTTAGGGTATTTCGAAACCCTAAATTAATTTAGGGGTTTCAAAGATTAAAACCCCTAAATTAATTTAGGGTTTCGGATTGGGCTCTTTAGGGTATTTCGAAACCCTAAATTAATTTAGGAGTTTCAAAGATTAAAACCCCTAAATTAATTTAGGGTTTCGGATTGGGCTTTTTAGGATATTTCGAAACCCTAAATTAATTTAGGGGTTTCAAAGATTAAAACCCCTAAATTAATTTAGGGTTTCGGATTGGAGCCCTAGATACAATAATATTGAAATTCAGTGATTTACACACATTATATAATGCAAAAAAAAAAAAAATCACAGCACACAATTCACGGGTCACGGGAGCCATTCAAAATTTCAAAGATCAAACCACATGCACAATCTAAACTCCACAGCACACAATTCACAAAATCCCATCCTCCATCTCCGATAAACCCCATCCTTCCTCCAATCTCCATTAAATATGTAAATAAAAAAAAAATTGAAGTGTCGAATTTGGGTTTCTTACCTTCGGAGATGAAGAGAGAGGAACCGGGTGCGAGTCCGAGTCGTGCGACGGGGATGGCGATGCAGATAGATGGACCGGGCGGCGGCTCACGGCTGCGAGAAGTAACTCAGAGAGAGAGAGAGGCGAGAGCGAGGCTGCGAGAGTGAGAACTGAGAAGTAGGGGGGGCTGCGTAAGGGTTTCGGTTTTAATTTTAAACCCAGGCATGAAACGACGTCGTTTCATGCTTGGGTTTTTTTTTTTTTTAATATATATGTAAATAACGTATAATATATAATATAATTATATATAATTATAATTATATATATATAATAATATCCGGCGGGGCAGGGCGGGGCGGGGTATATCCGGGGCGGGGGTCACCCCAGCCCGCCCCCGCCCCCGGATGTTGCCCCAGATGCGGGCGGGTGGCCCCGCCGCCCGCATCTGACGGGCGGGGTGATCCGCCCCGCCTAACGGAGGCGGGGCGGAAGCGGGTCGGGGCAGCGGGGGTGGGGCCCCGCTGCCCACCCCTAAGGCATTGTCGACAATTTTGTCACCACCTGCTCCAAACCCCACTTCCTTTTTGCGGACTTCACTGCTTTTCCAATAGTGTCACCTTTGTGATTGGCCAGTAAAGAAAACTTTTTTGTGTAACTGTCAATTACTATCTACAAAATGAGTAGTCAAAGACATATAGTTCAAGTTTTGGACTAATGTCCATATATTAGTGGCGAGACAAACTTTTTGACCTTTCAATAAGTTTCTTAACTAATCTCTCTATACACTGTATAATTTAAGAACATCATTCACCACAATGTAGTAAGAATGGATGTTAAACCTAGATTCTAAGTATTTTGCAAAGGCCCGGAACCCTTTACCCTCCACAAATCGAAAGGGTAGCTCTTCTATTATGATCATATGAGCTAAATGAGTCTTACACCCTCCGGATCATACTTCACCAATCCCTTCAACGTACTTCCCAACTACTCACATCCGTCATCTTTCTAAGTCTAATCTTCAATCTATATTGACTTTTTTCAAGTCAAAAATGTCTTGTTGGACTCTTTTTGCATTGTTATTCTAAATGACTTTTTAATTGAAATGTACCATGCCATTTATAGTGACATCCGTAAACCTTACCACAATGATTAAACTTTATTTGCAGGTCATTGGGGTCACCATAAGTGTTTTCACATGATGGAAACGAGTTTTTTCTTTAGTGGACTCATGGGTGTAGGGTTAGGGGTAGATGTGGGGGAGCTAGTACTAGTACTAGTATTCAGATTTGATGAACTATCCATGGATTCGACAAACAATCAAACACCTGATGATGCAAAAACAAATCACACAAACTGTTTTGGGGTTTCAAGTTGAAACCTCGAAATTGCATGTGTTTCAAGATTGAAACCCCTAATTTAGGGTTTCAGTCCGAAATCCTAACATAAATTAGAGTTTTGAATTAAAACCCTGAACTAATTTAGGATTTTGAATTGAAACCTTAAAATTCACAGCATCCAACGAGAATATGAAACAAACACAAATCAAACACCACAACATCCAAAATACAACCTCATCCGCCATTGAAACAAATTACAATCCCATCCTCCATAGTCCATGAAAAAGGAAACAGATTTTGGAGTCTCAAGATACTTACAAAGATGGAGATAACAAGGGTTTCGGTGATGAGGAGGAACTGAGTTGAGAGAGAGAGGCTGAGAGAGAGAGAGAGAGAGCTGAGAAGCTAAGACCGTGATAGTGAGGGTCGAGACACTTGGGGTGGTTTCATTAACTTTGTAATGAAATGACACCAATTGGGGATACAAAAAAGTCGTTAATCTAATTATATATATATATATATGTAACCAACCGTGGCATGCGGGATGAATTAGAGGACCCACCGCTCACCACTAACTAGAATGACACACTTGAGTACGAACGTACGAAGAGGTGAGTAATTCCAATATTTATTTCTCTTACCATAGAATAGGAAACCACAACATGGAAGAAAGAATGCCACCATATCAAGCAGATCATAGAAGGTATGCAAGAGAGTGGAAAGTTGGAGCATATTGTTGCCTAATAGGAACTATTACCTAAAAGGCGAGTGTCGAGAAATCGAAGGGAGAGATTAACAGGGAGATACTAGAGTAAAAGCCTCAGGAGGGAGAGGAATGGCAGGAGGGAAAACCCTCCCTCCACCCCATAGTAGCCTACCATAGACACACCAACCTTTCGATGAGATCAGAAGTATCAGTGGAGGATTTTTCAGGGGAGGCGCATTGTTGTCCATCGAGAAAGCACATGCTCGGAAGACCAGGTATGAAGAAGTGTTTGTTGTGGAGAGGCCCTAGAAGTAAATCAGAGGGGAGAAGCTTGCTCCCATATCCTTCAGTGATGAAGATTGCGAATGGGCTCTATACCCGCACAACGACACCCTTGTGATAACCTTATTGGCTGCCAATTATACCACACGTAGGATCTTGGTTGATAAAGTGAGCTTGATGAATGTTCCATTTTGGGACACATTAATGAATATGGGCATTGACCAAGATAGGTTGTGACTGACACTTACACCCTTCAAAGGCTTTTAGGGGAACCAGTGCAACCCATCAGTGTAATCACGTTACATGTTACTGTAGGCAATAGGCCCTATGCAACAACGACAATGACAAACATTTTGGTGGTAAAAGCCCGCTCATTATACAACTCTATTATTGGCCGCCTGACTCTAAACATGATGAGGGCGTTTACCTCAACGTATCACCTGAAGATAAAAATTTTTATAGCCGCGAGTGTCAAGGAGGTCTGTGGTGAGTAAGTGTTGGCACGTGAATGCTACATGCAATAGTTTAAGAATGGGAGTGTAGAGGTCCATACCACTGAAGAAGTGACTAAAAAAGTAATTCACCTACCCCAGAGCCCATCAAGTGAGTGATAAAGACTTGAGATGAGGAAAGTTTGAAACAAAGAGAAGTCGGTGAGCCCTTGGAGCTAGTAGCTTTGTATCCAGACTGACCAAACACAACAACTGGATAGGGAATGAATGGCACCAGAACTCAGAGAGTAGATCAAGCAGTTCCTCATCAAGCATAGAGATGTGCATACATGGAGTCACGAGGACATGCTTGACGTAGACACAGAGGTGATAGAGCACTGCCTTAGTGTTGACCCGAAGGCTAAGAAATTAAGGTAGAAGCGGAAAAGATTCAGCGTGGAGAAAAACACAATCATAAAAGAGGTAGAATGCCTCCTAGAAGCATGGTTCATTCGAGAAGCCCATTATTCAAAATGGCTCTCTAATATCATGTTAGTGAACAATGAGAATGGAAAGTGGCAGATGTGCATAGACTTTACCAACCTGAACAAGGCATGCCCAAAAATAGCTTATCCTACGACGTATCGACTTGATATTTGACTTAATGGTAAAAGATAGAATATTGAGTTTTATGGATGTCTATCCAAGTTATGATCAGATATGAATGTGTAATGGCGACCAAGAAAAAAACATCCTTCATAACGAACAAAGGACTCTATTGTTATTAAGTGATGTCGTTTGACTTGAAAAAATGCATGGGCGGCATATCATCGGCTCTGCGTGTTTAAAAGGTAGACCACCACGTTACATATTTGAGAGAGACCTTCGTCATATTGCAAAAATATAATATGAAACTCAACCCGGCCAAATGTGCCTTTGGTGTATGGTCGGGCAAATTCTTAGGCTTCATTGTGTTAGAGTGGGAATTGAAGCTAGCCTAGAAAAGATAAAGGTGATAATGGAGACGAAACCTACCCAAAATCTGAATGAAGTACAACAACTAGTAGGCAAAATAGCAGTGTTGAATAAGTATGTGTTGAGATCAATTAACAAGGTCTTTCCATTCTTTTGGGTGCTACGGAAGACTGAAAGTTGAGATAATGCATATGATAGGGTATTTGAACAGTTAAAAGCCTACCTATGTAGCCCTCCCCTTCTCAGCCAAACCCATCAAAGGAGACGCTCTACATGGTCTTGAAGATTAAAGCATGAATGCAGAAATAGTTTATATCTATGGTCGAATCTAGTAGTACAAGAGGGGATTTAATGAATTGAAGTGAGAAGTTGAGGTCTTTTATATCATATGTTCGGCCATAGCTTGATTTATATGAATTTGAGTTTGCATGTATGCTAAGTTGTCATCGAAACATGCATCTTAATATCAAGAATGGATTTTTTAATATAAAGTGAAAACATGATAAGTAGGACACTAGAGGGATTTGGCCATGGATAAATTTTGATGAATATTTATTTGTAAGTGATTAATGTAGAAGCTTAAATCTTTAGGCTTGATTTAAGAAATGAAGTAAAAATGTAACTATAACCTCTATACATTTTGGCCAATGTCTAGTGGAGTTTGGATCCTAAAGTTGTGTGCGCAAAGGAAGAGATCTAAAGCATTGAAATCCATAATGCATATCACTAACCAAGAAATAAATAAAAATTATAAGAGACCTACTTGGAGTTTCAACCATATAAGGAGATAGTACCTAAAAAATTAAGATTTTAACCACAAGGATATACAAGTTTTAGAATCATAAGGGTAAGAAAGATATAAGAATAAATCTACTCTTTTTTAGGCAAGAAAATTTAGTAAGGTATAGGGGCTAAAGTGAAAATGCAGAAACTTAAGGGATCAAAATATAAATATTAAAAGACTTAGGACAGCTTGTAAAGTCAAAAGTTTAGGGAGTAAAAATTAAATTATCAAAACATATGACTTGATTATCTTCACTAACCTTATATACAAACACTAGACAAACAAATGAGTATGTGGGATTACTAGCATTCTTGTCAACTATTGTTAAGTTCTCTCTTATACTTTGTTAAGTTATTTTATGCTACCTTCATAATTACAATGGCATAAATGATTACTTGTGGAGATTAGTTTCCCTTGCTCATTTTCTGAACTGTACATTTAGGAATATTCTTCTTTGTAATATTCATAGGTTAAGAAAAAAATGAAAGTCATGATCCCGCGGAGAGCAGAAAATCCTAAGAAAACTCTTGAGGCCACTAGGAGGATAACATATTATGGCAACCTTTGTGGCTGAGTGGGGAGTATCCAGCAACTCTCGAGTTGCATTAAGAGGATAAAGTAAACTTTGAAAAAACCTTGCAATTGGAGTGTAGAGTATGTATTAACTCTATGGCCGAGTAGAAGAATAAAGAAAATCCTAACAAATCTTGCAGTTAGATGGGGAGCACGTGGAGTCCCATAATGCAAGTAAGGGTTTAGGTATTCGATAAAGAATAAAGAGAAAGCTATAAATTGAGAATGCTACCTTTATTTAGTATGTTATTTTTCATTATTGTTGTAATTAACCTAATTTACTGAATCTTGCGCTACTTTTGATAACTATTTTCCAAATCAATCATTGCAATGCGTTAATTGTTACCGTAAGGGATGATTGGTTGAAAATCATCAACAATTCGACAACTAGCCAGTATTAGGCAAAAAGCCACCAGATGATAGTTAACAGTGGCATGAGATAGTTAGAATATGATGGTTGGTAGATCCCATTACTTTTTTAGAAATGCTACTATGTCGTCACAACAGTATTGATGTGGCACCACCACCTGGTGCCACGTGGTTTATTAAAAAAAAATTCAAAACAAAATGGCATTTGAAAATCAAAAAAAGAGGAAGACTAAAATCATAGGTTCTCTTTACCCCTTTTATGTTTATGTTTTTAATTTTTTTAATAAACATATTTTGGTGCCATGTCAATGGTGTGACATGGTGCCACGTCAATGGTGGTTATAAAAAGTTAGAAAGATATTACTATGACACTCTAGTTATACCAATTACTTTGTCCCATCGATGTGGCACTATCACTTGGTGCTACGTTGCTTATTAACGAAAATTAAAAACACAAACATAAAAGGGGTAGAGGGAATCTAGGAATTTAGTCTTTCTCTTTTTGTGTTTTAGGACGCCATTTTGTTTTGAATATATATATTTTAATGTTTTTTAATAAATCACATAGCACCAAGTGGTTATGCTATATCAATGGGACAAAGTGAGCAGTAAATATGAGGCGAGAGTAACATTTCTCTTTTAGTTATGATGAAAAAGTTGATGCTTTGACTTTTTGACAGGAGTGTATGATTAAAGTATATAAAAGACTCATTTATAGCCCCATCTGCCATCACCACAAAATCCGCTGATGATACACAATCTGTCACAAATGGAGATCATGTCAAGATTATCACCTCCAGAGATCATGCCACGATTACAATGTCAATTACAAAGAAACTGATATAGTCAATATTCAACCAACTAGTTTTTCTATTTTTCCTTTCTAATGTACCGTTGAAAAATATCTCACTAATTATGGATTGCATTTATTAATAACGTATATAGAGTAGTGTGTGTACACATTTATGGTCAGCGGGAAACAATTCAATTTTTTTCAAATTCTTTTATTGTATCTGAGTGATCCTTGACCACTGTCGTCTAGTGTTTTTGTTCTCAACAATTATTTATCCATGACTTCTTCCTCCAATACAAACACTTCAGCAAGCCTGAACCCTCCCATTGTCACACTCACTAATATTACTCATCTGATCACCTTTAAACTTACACGTAAGAATTATCTCTCGTGGAGAGTTCAACTTCTTCCATTTCTCAAAGGTCAGTTGCTTTTTCATTTCGTTGATGGCTCTCGCACTCCTCCACCACCAATAAGCACCAATTATTGTACTAATGATAGTACCCCTCTACTTATCTCTAATCCCGAATATGCCCAATGACATCAATAAGATCAACTCTTACTTTCGGCTCTAATTTCATCACTCCCAGATGGTATTCTTGCCCAAGTGGTAAGACTTCATACCTGTAGCGAAGTTTGGCCAACTCTGGAACAGTTATGACACTTCATTATAACTTTGCCTCTCTTAAGAAAGGAAATCTCTCTATTGCTGAGTTCTTCCAAAAAATGACATCCTTCACTGATACTCTTGCTACCATTGGACAACTTTTATCTGACTATGAATTAGTCTGTTACGTTATTGTGGGACTTGGATTAGAATATGATCATTTGATCACCTCATAGATAACTTGAATTGATCCCATGAACATCTAAGAAGTCTATGATCGTCTACTTAATTATGAGTTGCGTCTAGCACAACAACAACCAACACTAGACCTTTATGGTGCCTCTATCAACATTGTGTCCAGGAGCTCTAATAATCGTGATCGTTACAAAGGGAACCTCAAACAACTCAAATTCTTTTGGTTATGATTCTTGTAATTACACTTCTCAATCCTCTCAATCTCGAGATCGAGGATGTGGCCATGGAAACTCAAACAGATCACGCCCAACTTGCCAAGTGTTCACAAACTGGGTCACATTGCCTTAAAATGCTATCATAGATTTGATCGAGCCTATCAAGAATATAACCAAATCAAATTCAAGCTTTCATGACTTCCAACTCCACTCTACAAGATCAAACATGGTACACTGACACTCTAGCAACTCATCACCTCACCTCTAATGTTGGCAACCTCACATTTGCTATTGATGAGTATGTGGGCAATGATCAAATCTGCATAGACAATTGGGTAGATTTGCCTATATGTCATATTGGTTCATCTAATTTCTTTTCTTTTTCAAAACCTTTGTTCTTATGACAACTTTTACATATTCCATTTATCCAAAATAATTTAGTTTCCGTCAGTAAATTTACTAATGATAATCAGCTATTATTTGAATTTCATCCTAATTTTTTATGTGTGAAGGATCTAGTTATAAGGAAAATCCTCCTTCATAGACCAACTTAAGATGACCTTTATCTCTTCTCTCAGTTCACGAAATCCATGCATAAGATTACATTTCTTGTCGAGCAAGTCTCACTTGAAACCTAGCACTACAGACTTGGACATCCCTCTCTTTCCATAGTTCAGCATATTTTGTATTCTAATCACCTTCCTACTACAGGCAATAAAACATCTTTAGTTTGTGACTCTTGTCAACAAGTAAAAAGTCACTCCATTTTATTTGTCTCATTCTAGATCTTCTCATGTTTTAGATCTTATATTTTTGGATGTTTAGGGTTTAGGGACCTCCCCTGTGACTTCTAGGGATGGTTCTTATTATTATGTTCTTTTTGTTGATGATTATATCAATTTTTCTTGGCTATTTCCCATTACCCAAAAATCAGGCGTTGAGAAAATATTTTATGAATTTCAAAAGTTGATTGAACGTCAACTTGGGAGAAAAATGAAAAGTATTCAGACCGATTGGGGAGGTGGATACTGACGTCTCAGCGCATACACATGAATTGCCCATTGCCTCATTTGTCCACATACACATGAACAAAATGTGTTAGTTGAACGAAAACATACACATATTGTTGTAACTAGGCTTTTTCTTATGGTCCACTATAGTTTATCCAAACAATATTGGACTGAAGCTTTTCAAATGACCTATTTTCTCATCAATAATCTTCCATCACCCATACTTCAAAATAAATACCCTTTTTAGTATTTGTTCAATATGAAGCCCAAGGAGAAATTTCTCAAGGTTTTCGGATGTGCTTGTTGGCCAAATTTACGTCCATATAACTCTTACAAAATGGACTTTCGTTCTCAACTTTTTGTTTTCTTGGGCTACAATCAGTCACACAAGGGCTACAAATGTCTCCACCATGCCACTATTTGCATCTATATCTCTTGAGATGCTCGGTTTGATGAAAACCATTTTTCTTTTCTTAATGACCAGTCCACCCAGCTTGCTACTAACTCTTTGGACCATGTGTCCCATGTACATTTACCTTCAGTTTTGCAAGTTCCCATTCTTTCATCACGTGCAACTTCACTTGGTTCACAACTTGCCATCATGCATCAGCACATTAGCCCACCTATTGTCGAGTCTTCTCCCATGCGCTCAGCTAGCAATCTGCCACTTGTCAGCACACCTTGTGAGCCAACAAATACTTCATCTTCACTACAACAGATTGTTGAGCCTTTGTCTATACCTTGCTCTGATGCAACTCTAACTCAGTCTTTACCGTCTGCATAACCATCGCCTGAGTTGTTTGCCTCTTCATCTCCTGCTCATTCTGATAACTCTATGCGCACTTGATTACAAGATAATATCATCCAACCTCGTGTCTACAGGGATGGCACAATTCTATATCCTCCTCGTGCAATGCTTGTCTCCATTGAGTCTTCACAATCTGAACCCACATCGTTCACTATGGCCTCCAAGAATCTAGCCTGGAGAAATGCCATGAATATGGAGTTTGATGCACTATTACACAATTAGACTGAACTCTTGTCCCATATCATCCATCCATGAATATAGTTGGTTCAAAATGGGTATTTTGTCTCATGAGAAAAGCAGATGGGATTACTGAATGACATAAAGCTGCATGCTTGGTGGCTCAAGGTTACACTCAACAACCGAGACTATATTTTATTGAGATCTACAATCCAGTTGTCAAACCTTAAACCATCCACCTAGCGCTTACACTTGCTATCACTCGTGGGTGGCTACTACGACAATTAGACGTACAAAATGTGTTCCTCCATGGTGACCTTACTGAATCTGTGTTTATGGCTCAACTAAAGGGATTTCTGCATCCTCTATACCCCTAATCCCGTATGCAAACTCAATAAAGCTATCTATGGGCTTAAGCAAACTCCTCGTACCTGGTTATCACATCTTAGTCAACACTTACTTGAGCTTGGTTTCACAACTTGAAAGGTAGATAGTTCACTCTTCATTTTTTCAACTGCCACTATTTAGATTTTTATACTCATTTACGTTGATGATATTGTTTTCACAGGTTCTCACAATTTGCACTTGATTTTATATTAGAGCAACTTTGGGTTGGGCCACGAATAAAAGACCTCGGACCAGTTAGTTTTTTCCTGGGCGTAGAAAGTAATCCTCGGCTCGATGGTCTTTACCTCATTCAAACCCATTACATATTAGATCTTTTGCATAAGACTAATATGCTGAATGCTAAGCTCATATCCACTCCCATATCATTTGCCCATTCGTTGTCCAAATTTAATAGTGATCCTTTTTTAGATCCTACACTTAATAGGAGTACTGTTGAGACATTACAATATATTCTTTTCACTCGTCCATATCTCTCATTTGTAGTCAATCGTGTTTTCCAATACATGCACCAGCCAACCGTAAATCATTGGACTCCTGTCAAGCAAATTCTTCGTTATCTCAGGTCCACATCTTCACATGGGCTCCACATCTCTCGAAATTCCTTGTCCTCTCTGTAAGCATTCTCCAATGCAAACTGGGCCGATTATCTTGATGATCATCATGATCACCGCTCTATAAACAAATATCTCATTTATTTTGGCAACAATATGATCTTTTAGGGTTCTAAGAAACAACAAATTGTTGCTTATTCTAGCACTGAGGCAGAATATAAAGCTTTGACAAATTCACCTGTTGAACTTATATCGTTTCAAGGACTTCTCAAGGAATTGGGTATCTTTCTTCCTGAGTATCCAATTCTTATGTGTGATGATATTTGCATCACATATTTGTTCGTCAATCTAGTTTTTTACTCTCGAACCAAACATGTTGCCATTGACTTTCACTTTGTATGTGAATGAGTCTCACATCGTCAATTTGACGTAAGGTTAATTTCTGGAAATGAACAGCCTATAGATGTTTTTACTAAACCCCTTGTTATTGCCAAATTATCTCCTTTATGTGACAAGCTTAGCGTACGGTCACTCCTATTGAACTTTTTATTTTATTTTTATAAGAAGAACATAATATTAATGATAAACATTACATACAAATGCCAAGCCAAAAATTACTCCTATTGAACTTGAGGGGATGGCATCACCACAAAATTGTTGACAACTATAATCTCTCATAAATGGAGGTCATGCCAAGATGATGACCTCCCAAGATCATGCCACGATTGCAACGTCAATTATAAGAAAACCGACATAGTCAATATTCAGCCAAATAATTTTTTTATTTTTTCTTTTTGATGTATAGTTGACAAATATTCCATTAATTTATAAAAAAAAATAATATTTACAGTCTTAAAATATGTAAATATCACATATTTAAAAAATAAATAAATATGAGATCTACATAAAAAAAATTAATTTTATAATAATAGATCTCACTTTTTTTTTAAAAAAAATAAAAAATACCCGACATTTGCACAATTTATGAATTTATGTATATTACTCGTCTCAATTACGAGAGAAGTCGGGCATCAAAACGATAGCGCCTCCAAAGTCCAAACACAACCAGGGGTCTGCGCACAATCCCCAGTACTTCAGCCGAAACTCTGTAGAGAAGAGCAAAGGTGAAAGTGAGAGGGAAGTTATGGAGAAGGGAAGGAGAGTGGTAGTCTCAGCTTTGCAGTTCGCTTGCACTGATGAAGTCTCCTCAAATGTCGCCAACGCCGAAAGGTCTCTCTTCTTATTTCTTTATTTTTGCTTCGTTATCCATTTTGAAGTAAATACATATTAGAAGCACAAGTTGCTTGTTAAACTTGCTGTTTACTTACAAACCAATCAAGTTCACACCATTTTCTCGAGCACCGTATATATTTTCCATTCTCTTGTTCTATTCGCTCGCTTCATTATTTTATATCATTGTGTTTGTGAGTACGATTTGAACTCCATGTGTACTGCTGCAAATTTTATTTCTCAAGTTAATAAAAGGGTCTGAATTTGATGTAGCCTATGGACCAGACCAGCTTTTGGGGTTCTTAGTTCTGTTTTATTGATATTTACTCTCTCACAAAGCGTTGTACTCCGGTTTATTTTTTTTCTTTTTCATTCTTTTTGCTGCTCCAGTTGATTTAAGTTAATTTCTTGGATCAAATTGTGCCGGTTTTGACTATGTGGACTTGGTTATTGTTGAAATGGAGTGTACTCTTACTGTTTTGTCTTAACATCAAGATAGCTTCTTCTTGGTTGCACCAAGTAGTTTTGATGCGACCAAATGTCAATGTAAAATAGAAAGCAAAAAAACTATGTATCACTGGATGATTCGGCCTTTCACAACTTTAATGATTCAGTATTTTAGACGCCAACTTCAGTACTTTTTTTGTATCTTAACTAATATTTATTTGAGAAGTTCTTAGTAGCTTGATTGATGTTATGCCATCAGTTTTGTCATGCTGAGTTCTTGGTTTTTTGAACTATATACTTTTGCAATGCCCTCATGCTTCACTTTTTTATAACTCGAGGAGCTTTCTTTTTATGCAGACTGGTTAGAGCTGCTCACGAAAAGGGTGCGAACATCATTCTTATACAGGCATGTGCACTTGAACTTGTGATATCCTGCCCTTGTAGCGTACATCTCCTTAAAAACATTCATTTTAAGAAAGTAGTATTTTACACATCTTCAGAATGATACAATTATTCTGTTTCTTTACTTGTAAAAAACATTATTTCTGTTTCTTTGTTCTTATGATGGCTCTATGGTTCATGCAAATATATTTTTTTCCTGAACATCAAAACGCTATATCATTTTCGTGCTGGAGTCAGTTTAAAAATACTATTAAAATGCTCTGATTCATTCATGCTGCATGTCTAAGGAATGTATGGCTTGATGGAGTCGGAAAAAATACAGTTTTTTTAATAAAAACAAATTGAAGTTATTCATCAAAGTGTTCTTTGCAAACTGGTTGCTTTCTTCTTCATCATGTGCATCAAATGATGCTCTCATCTCAACCTATCTGCAAAAAAAAAAAAGATATCTGTTATTATTTTCATTACTACCATGAGGACAAGCAAAGAAGACTAGTTATTTGAAATGAAACCCTACATTTGAAAGTGAATGCCGATGTCAAATGTAGAGAAAACCAAACTACTAACTACTAAGTCATTTAATCTATGACATAAATAGAGAGGTGAATGAGACGGGCAAAAGAAGCATGTAAACACTGTCAGATGTAGAGAAAACCAAACTACTAACTACTGAGTCATTTAATCTATGACATAAACAGAGAGGTGAATGAGACGGGCAAAAGAAGCATGTAAACACTTGAATCTTCATCATATTTCCATTTTTTCAAATAAAAGTATGCATACACATCCTCAAAGCTGTTGTCACATTCTTATCAGAGAAAAGCTGCCTTACTTCACAGACCAATTGGCGTACAAATGAAATCCCCACCCATTAGCCTTCTCCCAGTTTCAGGTTTTGTCTCTAATTCCTTTCAAGCCTAATCTGATCCCAGTCCCATAAACCCAAATGATACATCAACAAGAAGAAAAGGAGCCAACAATAATAACTTGATTTCCGATTAGCATTTTTGGATTTGAAAGAAATGATTATTTGTGTAATGCTCCAATGGAAGGTTTCATTTGTAACCCTGGTCGGGCCAATCCGTCATATCGGGTATCACAATCTACCTCCTTTAAATTTCCGACGTCCTGGTCAGGCCAATCCGTCGTAGGTGGCACGGCTCAAGTCCAACATTTTTGGTTGGGATAGGCTTTGATACCATTTGTAATGCCCCAATGAAAGGCCAAAACCACATGGTCTATACTCTAAAAGGATTAGTCAATGATACAATTAGAGTTCCATTGAAACCTTATAAAGAGCAAGAACTTCTCATTCCCAAGCAATGTGGGATCGCATACACCACCTACCCTTATCCTCTTATCATATGGGGTATCATAATTTGGCTCTTGCTATAGAGAGATCCAATTTACAAGGCTGAAAAGGCCCCAATGATGTTCATCAAACTAAAAGTGAAATGTTCTTGTGCTTGTGATTTTGCTTTTCTTGCTGATTATAATCAGAAGTTACTTTTAAATATTTTAGTCCAAAACTCTGAAATACTTCTGCAACCAAAATTTGCTTTACTATATATTATCAATAAACTCAGTGACAATTTTGGCTGGGGATGGACAAAGAAATTAACAATAATATATGAACTTCCATTTGAAAACACACCAGAACCTTCGAGATACTTTTGTGTTTGAACAAGAGATATAGAGGAACAAATAGACATATGGACTACTAACAACAGAAACATTGAAAGTGACCAATTGAATTGTCTACAAAGTGAAATTTTCCATTCTCTTTCTTCATTGAATACATGACTTACAAACCCAAAACACACTCATAAGGATACTTATTCGAATGCATTGAAACCAAATAGAAGAGAAAAAAAGACTTCAGCTGCACAAAGTTCTATTATAGCAATCAAAGAATCAATCAAAAGTGAAATAAAAACTTAATAGAACATAACCGTTATATCCCAAATTATTCAAAACAACTAAAACTGAACTCAATAAAAGAGAGCCAAACATTTCCTCATGCCAGGCTAAAACTATCCCTGTAATCAACAACTAAACACCATAAAAACTCAAACTGCAACCTTTGTTCCATTTTTCTGTTGTTTTTGTCACCCTTCCCATCAAGCAAACAGAGACCAAACAAGGGCAAACAATTTGAAACTGGAAACAAAAGGCCGAACCTTTGTGAAAGTCAACTATTTTTCTCGCGCTCAAATTCCAACCCAAACCAAACACCAACCTACTTTAACTCTATTGAAATCTTATCTCTATCTCCCCAAAACCCAAGTCCCATCATCTTACAACAAAATTGAATGGGCTGAGTTTGCAAGGACCATTAATTTGGTTGAGTGGTGAGCAGCACAACCAAATAACAAGCAACTTATCTGCTAGTGGGTTTTTTGGGAAACATGCATTTACATTATTAAAGTTCTTTTAATCAAAAGTTGAAACAATTCATTCGGTTTGAGGTGGGGAACTTTCTCTAGATACACTTAGTTTGTGGTGGGCGATAGATCTAGACTCAAATTTGGCATGAGTATGATGCGGTGATAAGGTTCTCAAGGGAGCTTATCCGAGAATTTATGGAATCACGAATTCATAGGAAGCCTTGGTTGCAGATCTTCTAGAACTGTCAAGTGGTTGCTCCTCAATGGAATGTCACTTTCCTTAGAGCCGCACAAGCTTGGGAAGTTGAGGCATTCACCGAGTTCTACAATCTTGTGTATTCTACTAGAGTGAGGGTGGTAGAGGCAGATAGGATCATCTGGATCTGTTTGGTCATTCTTTTTTTTTTTTTATTGGCACCGGGTGTCCGGAAACAGCATCTTGACTAATCTTGGGAGTGCACAGGCTGCATGAAGATTCCTACAAGTGCACCTCGGGTAATTCAAGGGGCAAATCCCCCCAGTCCGATGGCCCCTAGAGATTGTTTGCACCCAAGGGGATTTGAACCTTAGACCTGGGGGAACATACCCCAAGCCCAAGGCCTTTACCACTTGAGCCAACCCCTAGATCTGTTTGGTCATTCATAAGTCTCTCATTATGAGCACCACCAATTCATTCCCATGGAGGAGAGTATTTTAAATACTAAGGCACCTCTTAAAGTGGCTTTCTTTGTATGGAAGGCTTCATTGGGAAAGGTCCTCACCTTAGATAACCTAAAAAGACAGCAGATTATCATAATGGATTGGTGTTGCATGTGCAAAAAGAGCGGGGAGACTGTGGACCACTTACTTCTTCATTGCAAGGTTGCTATGAGACGAAAGCCCTTTAGAAGCAGCTTTTTTTTGTTTGGACAGCCTCCCTAGACAAGATTCTTACTACAGGCAATTTGAGGAAACATCGAGTAATGGTGTTGGACTGGTGCTGCATGTGTAAGAAGAATGAGGAATCAGTGTATCACCTACTTCTACATTGTGAGGTGGCTAGGACCTTGTGTGATGGTTTTTTTTTTTTTGCCGGAATAGGATTATCTTGGGTCATGTCTTGTAGGCTGGTGGATTTCTAACAAGTTGGAGAGGACTTCAAGGCAATCCTCAAGTGGTAGCAATATGGAAGATCATATATGTATGCGTTGGTGCATTTGGTGGGAGGGAAATGATAGAAGTTTAAAGGATCACGAGAGGACAATGGATGAGCTTAAAGTTATTTTCTTTAAAACCTTGTTTTTATGGGTGGGGTCCTTTGTTTTAATGGTCTAAATGTCCATGATTTTATACTTTCGGTTGTAAATCCTGGTTAGGTACTTTTTCATGTATACTTTTTGTGTACTTGGGCTATGCCGCCTGTTCTTATGAATAAAATTCTTGATTACCTATATAAAAAAAAGGTAATTCCTTTCCCTGGAAAAGCATATGGAAGACTAAGGCCCCTAGACAGGCTGCATTTTTTGCTTTGATGGCCTTTTCTAGGCAAGATTCTCACTACTGAAAACTTAAGGAAAAATACATGGCAGTTGTTGAGTGGTGCTGCATATGTAAGAGGAGCAGGGATTTAGTGGATCATCGTCTACTCCCTTGCGAGATGCTTATGCACTGTGGAGTGACTTCTTCTGACAGGTATTACCAAATCTAATAGAGCTATTTTACTCTTGGAGAAGGTTAGCGCAGCCCTCAAATCGAAGCAGTGTGGGATATGGTTCGTATTTGTTTCATATGGTGTATCCGGAGGGAAAGGAATGATACCTTTGAGAATCACGAACAAACTCCAGAGGAGCTGAAAACCCTCTACTTCAACACCCTATCATTTTGAGAATCACGAACGAATGCCAGAGGAGCTCAAAACCCTCTACTTCAACACCCTCTTCCTTTGGATAGCTGCAATAGACTTCAATGGGCTTAACTTTTATGATCTCTTGTTTCTTTTCATCTTCTAGATTGATGCATTCCCTTTATATTGGTGTATTTCTTGTATACTTTATGTGTGCTTGGATTGCGCCCTTGCACCTGTTAATGAAATCTAATTACTTATAACAGAACGTAGTGGGCTGGAAGTAACAAACACCATTTTCTAGAAACAAGTTTGAAGTTTTTTGAAAACTCCAAACTGATTTCCATTTTCTGAGAAGTGAGAGAGAAGTACAACATTCCAATGCAGAATTACAGTAACGGAAAAAAATCAAGAGCAAAAAACATGAGTAAAAACAGGAGAAATGAAAACCTCGAATATTGCGTTCCACATTTTCTTCAGACTGGAATAAGTTTCCAAAGGCAAACCACGGAAAACAATCATAATCATCTGAGATATTCAAGACAGGAGTAAGGAAAAAAAATAAAAAAGCTATACCTTTATGAATGTATTGGATTCTCATGGAACTCTGAGCAAACCTTGGCAAGAATACCTGAAATTTATAACTCCCAATCATGTTTTGATCAGAAACTAATAACCATCATTGGAATTGTGTGAAAAATTAAAAAGAGAATAAGAAGAAAAACTCAAACCTTTGTGTCTGGATTTTAGAATCAAGACTATGAAAAGCAGTAAACATACAGATCTGCAAACACTTAGTGAGGAGTCGGTGGTGGCATCATGGAGACAAAGAGGAGTGTGTGTACTGTATGTGTAGGGTTTTGTGAAATATTGAATATACGTTTTTTTTTCTTTAAAAAATATTAATGAAAGATGCAGAAGGGGTCACATCGGTTTGCCGAAAATCTGTCCGAAATTCATAAGTCTGCCTAATGCATAACCCAAACCGAGCCGCCGCTTTAATGGAATGACATTTAGTGGTTCAGGTTGGATCAATGCAGTCAGGCAGTCCAGGTCAGTGGTTATTCACTGCCCTGTCTGGATGAACTTATTGTTCAGTGTTCCTACTACTGTATCATGTTTCTTAAGGTACATTATGGAAGCACTAACTATTGTGAATTCTGATCTTCTTATATATAATATTTTTTTTATTAAACCGATTATGGCTGTTGATGACTATGATATTTAAATTTCTAGAGCTTCTTTTAGCATTTACAGTTCTGTTGCTGTGGAAGGCAAATGTTTGATGCAAGTATATTGCATAAAACTAATGCTTGCCATGCAGATAATAAAAATGAACTAGATAAGTGGTGGTGTTTCCTCAAGTTCTTTGACTGAGTAAGGTTTACTGTTAATGGCAGTGTATGAGCTTTATTCTTCACTGTATACTGTTTCAGGAGCTTTTTGAGGGGTACTACTTCTGTCAGGCACAAAGGGAGGATTTCTTTCAGCGAGCTAAGCCCTATAAGGGTCACCCAACAATCCTGAGGTAAAGTATCAGAAAATCGCTTCTGTTATTTTCTTTACTGGTGAATGCTCTTACGCTGGATCCACTGTGTTATTTTCCCTTCACTCTCGATGCCTTGATCCCAACTTCGTGCAGTTGAACTTCTTTTATATATATATGTGCATGCCGTGTAGGATGCAGAAACTTGCAAAAGAGTTGGGGGTGGTGATACCCGTTAGCTTCTTTGAAGAGGCTAATAATGCTCATTATAATTCAGTAGCCATTATTGACGCTGATGGGACAGATCTTGGACTTTATAGAAAGTCCCATATTCCAGATGGACCAGGTATGCAAGGTGCAGAATTATTCATTTTCTTGAATCATATATATATATAATAACAGTATAATAATTTTCTCCTACAGGCTACCAAGAAAAATTCTATTTTAATCCTGGTGACACTGGCTTTAAGGTGGGTGCTTACTGTATGCTCAATTGATATGTAATACTGCCTTGGTAGATTCATTTGGTGGCCATTTTGATAACTAAACTTATATTAACAGGTATTCCAGACTAAGTTTGCAAGTATTGGAATTGGTAAGAAGTTTAAAGTACAGTAATCTTATATGTTCCGAGTATTTTTTTTCCTTTTCACGGCATGCTTGTGTTTTTTCATCTACCATTTATGCAGTGCAGAGAGGGTGTACCAGGGCTTGTTTGGAAAAAGTTTCCATCCCAAAATCTCATCTCTTCTCATTTCATCTCATCTCCTTCCCAAACATCACTCAAACACAAATACTTTCAAACTAATCATTACAACTTTTTCAAACTAATCATTACAACTTTTTCAAACTAATCATTACAACTTTTCCAAACTTTCAATCAAAAATAAAAAACAATTCAACTTTTTCAAATCCCCAAACAAAAATAATTTAAAAAAAACTATACTCCAATAATATTTTAACTTTATTATATTTTTTATTCAACTTTTTTTCTGTCCTTTCCCAAAACCCTATAAAACATTAACTCAAACTATCTCACTATTATTCACAAATTATCTTACTACTATTCACAAAATGCTCATCTCATCTCATCTCACTCCCCAAGCATGTCCAGTAATTTTAACTGGGGGCTTTAGATGTTCATTATACCTATGTTAACAGCAAAAATAGCAATTTTTTCTAATCAATAATTGCATCTGCGACTGAATTGAGATTATTAGTCAAAAAAAAAAAAAAAATCTGCAATGGAATTGAGCATAGGAAAAAACTAAGGTTACTACTGCATATTTTATGTCAGCAATCTGTTGGGATCAGTGGTTTCCAGAGGCAGCCAGAGCTATGGTTCTTCAGGGTGCAGAAATATTGTTTTATCCTACTGCCATTGGTTCTGAACCTCAAGATGAAGGACTTGATTCCCGTGATCACTGGAAGCGGGTGATGCAAGGGCATGCGGGGGCAAATTTGGTAAATTCTTTAGACTCGTAAATTATCAACTAAAGTACTGTAGTTGGTCAAAGGTTGGCCTAGGTTCTGGTCCTTTTTTAATTAATTTATTTTTTCCCTTGTTCAAGTAACCTCAAATAATCTAAAAAATGACCATAAAATATTAAAGTTTAAGGAGTTGCGATGTTGTTTAAAGCATACGTCATTCTTGTAACCTTTTTGTTGATATCTGTCAAGGACTTGATTGAATTTGTGAACTACAGTTCCCAACAATGTGGTGTTTGTTACTGAGACATTTTAAACACAAGGAGAACTAATATAGTTTGGACCAATTCAGGTACCTCTAGTAGCTTCAAATCGCATAGGAAAGGAGTTAATTGAGACAGAGCATGGAAAAAGTGAGATCAGATTCTATGGGAATTCTTTTATAGCAGGTACTCCATTTGTTTATCCGTTAACATTAGCAACGTCAAGAGTACTTTCAAGTACCAGGATCTATTGCATGAATTTGTATCCCATACGAATTGGTATATTCTGAAATTTGAATGCAGGACCTACTGGAGATATTGTCACAGCTGCTGATGATAAAGGGGAAGCCGTTCTTGTTGCAGAATTTGATCTGGATAAAATCAAGTCCAAGAGACATAGTTGGGGAATATTTCGTGACCGGCGTCCAGATTTATACAAGGTGCTTCTGACCTTAGATGGCAACAATCCTACACTGTGATACCACCCCTGTTACTACCTTGTTATTGAGATAACAAATAAATTACTAGCTATGTGTATACAAGGTGCTTACCTTAGATGGAAACAATCCTAAAAACTAAGGTATTGCGCCCTAAACAAGTTCGTCATTGCAGTTTTGTATTTGACCATTGGATATGTAGCTCAACTCCTTCAGCAAAGTAATTAATATCTTGAGATATGGATTCATGCGTTGAAAGACATGGATTCATTGTGTCAGCTATGTCTATGGCTTCTGTGAATCCATATCGCTCTATGTTCAAGAAAAGTGTAGCTTTAGTAATCTTGCAAAGAATTGGGACATAATATCTCGGCATGTAAATCCATGTGGTCAATTCAAATCTTTCTATGATGTGCTCAAAGCATCTCCAGAAGATTTTTTTCTCTCTTAAAATCCTCTCTGCTTTGCTCCAATGACACTGCAGGCATTTCATATCCCATTGAGACACGGATTCAAAACGAATTTGATGATTCTGGGTTTGTTATATGGCCTGGATGCTACAAAACGTACTTAAACATATACTCCCATCATGTTCGGAATCTTCTTCAAGAGGTTTGTCTTTGTTGCTGTCTAGTCTCCTTCGCTTAGGAAGTTCTTTATACTTTTGACGCATTTATTTTTCATTCTCCTTCGCATGAATCCATGCAAAGAAAAGGGGATCCACTTCATGGAGTTGGAATGTTCATGATGAAAACTATGAGGCACCATGATCTGGTTATAAATTGCCAGAATTTTAAGTTTTTAGTGCATAATTAATGTAGCCTGAAATGGTAGAATCTTCATCAGCTACTATGGTCAGTGGGCAGTGATTACGAGATGCAAAACAAAAGAACAAAATGTATTCCTGAAAAATTTCAATGTGCTTTTGAACATCTGAGTTAGCTCTTAAGAACATCTAGCACTACTTATATATAAAAAAAACATCTAGCAGTAGAAGCAAAGATTAAGATTAGACAGAAGAACGGAGAATTTTAATTCTCTAAATGACTAAAAGCAACGCTGGACTCATCTTCTGGTTCCACTATTTATTTGTGAATTTGGGAAGAGAATCAGAAGTGGAAAATCCAACTGGCAAGGCCACAAAGCTTCAGGATGGCTTCGTACCTATCACGAAGTTCCCTCAGACGTCACGTTTTGCCGACTTAGCCTCATTTTCCCTCTTTTCTTCCATTGCTTACACCATCATCATCTTCCTTCTCATCTATGTATTCATTGTCTTCATCTTCTTCCTCATCTGCTTCGTCTTCTTCTAGAATCTCATCATTTGGCTGAACAAAGTGCAACTTGAGGCGCCCATCTTCTCTACATGCATGCAAAAACTCGTGGGTGGGAATTCGTATCTCCTTGAGAACAAACCTGCCGTCTTGCCTGTAAGATTTGAAGCAAACCTGAGGCTTCCCACTTCTGCTGATACAAGAAATCGGTGGAGGGAATGCTCCCCCACTAATCTTCGACCTCCTGAATTCACCACCACCACCACCTTGAATCTCACATGCCAAATTATTATTCTTCGTGCTAATTTTCTCCTCTTGGTTTTGCCAATCTTCGCTCATCTCACTCCTCATGTCCTCAACATCATCGAAACTTTCAAACCCAAGACCCTCAGTGCACAGCTGCAGGCTGTCGGAGCTCATCGACGAGAAGCTGTCACTGCTTTTGTGATGACATTTGTACTTGGTTGTCGAGGAGGAGGAGGAGGAGGAGGAGTCTGCAGAGAAAGAGTCCCTTGACAGGCTCTTGCCCTCATCCATGTCAGCTGCACCACCACCAATATCATTGGCACTGAACGTTTCGGCCAAAGATTGTGGGGTAATTAAATCTGTCGAATAAGATGATGATAGAGGGGATGCTTCAGAATTCTGATTGAAATGAAGTTCACCGAAGATCTCGGTGAAAGATTGCCGTTCAACATTGGTTTGAACAGGTTTAATCTGGTTCCATGAAGAGAGGGATTCAAGCAGTGTTGGGTTTTCCTGCAATTGGTTTTCAAAGATGTGGTGGAGGCTTCCACAGGCAGTCATGACTTGGCTGTTTTGATGGTATATCTTTGTAGGATTCTTGTGAGAAAACAAAAAGAGAAAAAAGGTGATGGGCTTTTTGATGGTGGAGAGAGAGAGAGAGAGAGTAGGATCATGGGTTGAAAAGATCAATGGGGGAGGGTTCTATATTAAATAGGGGATGCTGATTTTGCACATATTTTTTCTGTTGGAGTGGGAACAAGGATGAATGGCTATGGAGGTTGGACCGGATTTGGTGGTTACAATTTCAAGTAAAATTATGAAAAGATTTTAAAAACCCTCCTATTTATGGTGGTTACAATTCTACAACAACGTTTCTTTGCTTAATTAACTAAGAGACTGACGACAATTAATACCATTTTTGCTCTATAATAAGTATTGGGATTTATTAGAATTTATAATTAGGAAGGAATATTTTTATTCATTTTAAAAGAAGAAAATAAATAAATAAATAAATAAATAAATGAGGGTGGATTTAAATATTTTAGCTCAAAAATAATTCTTCTCATCTGTCACTTTTCTTACTTCACACCCTACACCTAATGTAAAAAAAATAAAAAATAAAAACCTATCAATTGTGACGTGTGAGGATGAATAGTAACTGACGTTTAGCTTAAATTGTTGATTTGAATTCATGAATATATGCATTCCATAAATTGGTGGCACAAACTGCAACAAGCTTAGCAATCTTCTTTTACATTTTTTTTTTTTACCAATGAAATAATAACTCGACACTTAATATTATATATATATATATATGCCACGTGGCAGTTATAATCTCGTGGTAACATATTAAACACGTATATTTCTCTTATTTTTAACACATTATATCATTTACAAGTGGATATATATTAACCTCGCCCTTCTCTTCATTACAGTAACAAGTGGAGGGGATTTAATTTTTTAAAAAAATAAGAAAATTAATAATGTAAAATAAAAAAGAAAAATACATTCAGTAACAGGCCGTATATATAAACCCATAAATAAATAATGAACAACTCAACGAGAGAGAGAGAGAGAGAGAGAGAGCCTATTTATTGCTCGAACCACATATATATTGTCTCTGCCAGGGAAGGTAAACCCAGGCTATCATGACCATCAATATATATATATATATATACACCAGGTAATATTGATCGTGATTGGTTAGAAAAGTAAAACCTACAGCTCATTGTATATTCGAATTTATCTCTATATTTAAAAATATATACATTTAAGTCGTATGTGTCGATCGAATTATCACTAATTTTAGAAAATACTCGAACGAGTAAAACCATAAAAGAAAAACTAATGTTAATTATTTTATAAACATTAATAACGTTTTGAATTAACAAAAATGTTAAAAATAAAAAACACGACTAAAATGAAAGGGCCAAATATATATATATATATATATATATTTTCCTCTTTTAGCTTAATATTTCTTATTTTTTTCGAAATATTTTTATTTTATAAAAAAAGATGTTTGTTTTAAAAATAGACTTTTGAAAATGTAATAGTCTTTTGTACATTTTGGAGAATATTTAGGGATAATTTGTCCGTTTCTAAAGAAAGAAATTGCATACATAACCATCATAACCAAGAAATTGCATACATAACCAATATGTAGTGCATAAATAGTTATCTAATTTTAACTAATAATTTTATTATTATTCACAAACTATATCAATTCATCTCATCTCATCTCATCTTACTACTATTTACGTGCATTTTCCATCACTACAACTACAAAAATCAACTCTCAAACATGCATGTTATTCACAAGGGTAATGCTACAAAATGTATAAAAATTTTAAATAATTTTTTTTTTCTGTTTTTATATTGATCTCAAGTACCATGTCCTACTAATTTTTAAAGAAACTGCATCATGAGACGTCTATATCCTAGATGTGTACAGATATTTTCTCTTTGAAATTATATTGAGATTTCTTGTATTGCCCCTAATACACATAAACCCTTCTCTCATAAAAATTAAAAAAAAAAAAAAAAAAAAAAAAAAAAAAAAAAAAAGAGAGGAAAGAAAAAGTCCAATAAGAATGAGAAGGAAAATAAAACAAGAATTAATATATGAAAACACAAATTCTTTTGTTTATTTATTTGTATTTGTTAGTGAAACCAACTTAGATGATCAAAAGGAAGAATAAAAAAAAGAAGTGAGAAAATTAGTTCATAGCTACGTGGCTTTCTTCATGGGTTATTCTCACTTATTCAGATCACTGCACGTACGTCGTAATTGCATGCGTTGTCAACATATAACTTAGGACCCATTTGAATATAGAAATAATTTCATCTCATTATTATAATTTTTTTAAAATCTTAATACAAAATATAACAAACAATTCAACTTTTTCAAATTCCAAAACAATAATAATATTAAAAAAATAATATTCTAATTGTTAATGTTGTGTTTTGTATGCCTTTGAATCAGGTTCCGGCAACTCAGGCCTTCAGAACTGGACCTACGAAAACAGGGAAGAAAGCAGCTAGGAGTGGGCGGCCTTGAGGTTAGGAAGTCTCCGATGCCAAAGTTAGAATCATTTTTTGGAAACTCGTAAATAAGTGAGAGAGTCTAGAAATCAGAGAGCGTTTCTCGTACTTGAGAGTTACTATTTATACCAAGAGTCTGGGGGGATAGATCGTGTATGCCCCCCATGAAGTCCGTGTCTTTCGTACTGCTCTTTTTGTAGGAGTCCTTTAATGCGGCATGGCTCTACGGTGGCATCATTAATGTGGCGTGTAGCTCGGGTAGTAGTGTCATTAATGCAGCGTAGTTTACCGATTTGCCTCACCATATTGGCATCCTTAGTGGTTTGTCGATGTCTTTCATGTCAGAAGATCGAGTGTCCCCCTTATTTTCTGCCCATTACGCGGACAGACACTCAAGGGCTGTACACTGTTCGAAGAGTCTCTAGGTCGACGAGTCTCATCTCCCTACAATATGCTCCCTCATGGAGGTTGCGTCCATGAGAGTTTACCTGTGGGCCGGACTGAAGAGTCCACTTATTCTAGGCTAGGCCTTCACTTCTTGTTCCCTCAGTTGCCATTCTCATGACTGAAAAGACAGAGGGAGAAAAACCTCTTACACTAACAATATTTTATTCAACTTTCAACTTTTATCTAAAACTATCTCATCTCATCTCACTATCTAAGCAGGGCCTTATACAGATGGCAATATATATAATTATTATTTTATGTGTAAAATTAAAGTGGCTATCGTTTTATTTGTGCGAAATAGCTCTACTTCTATCTATTAATAATTATTAGTGTGCATTCTGAACGTATTATATACATCATTTAAATGGTAAGATTTAATTTGTAAGAATTAAATTTTAAAAATTTTTTTCTAAATCAAATTATATCATATAAACAAACATTTTATACCATACGACTTATAAATAGAATTTTTTTTAACTCAAACATTCTTAAAAAAAAAAGAAGTAAAAATTAACTTAAAGATTACTATTAAATATTTTCACATTAGAGATTCAGAAAATCCAGACGATTATAAGATATATATAATGATGTAGTTTCTATCTTTTTTCATAATAAGAGAAATATTATATTTTACTTTGTTATTTGCATTCATATTAGATAATATGTCGCCTTTAAGTAATGTTTTATTTAGCTTTTTTATTTATTTATGAACTTACTTAAAATGTGTCACAATTATTAATATAATTAAAAATAATAAAATTTAAAATCAAGAATATCATTATTCTTACAATAATAAGAATCTCACAAGCCCGCCAGCAATATTAGAGTAAATTGGCTATGTTAAATTGCGATAATGGATTCTACAAAGATAAAATATGTTTGTAATTGTGAATTGTACAACTACTGTGTATTCGCTTTGAAAAAAGTAAATAAAACATGGATCCAACTCTTTTTCAAAACGATTACGCGACGTTTACGCACTTCACGGTTGTATATAAAATTGCTCATTTATTAACTTTAAAATAGGACGAATGTCTAAGATTATTGAAATAATTTATATGGTGGTGGCTTAATGGTCTTTAGGTAATTGGTTTAATATGTACTAAATCTTAAGTTCGGATTTGAATATAAATTCACTTTAAACAATGGGTATTAGCTGCCTAAGGTTCTATTAAATTTCTTAGTGGGAGTTGAGTCCGTTGGAGTTAAGTTATGATTCAAATCTGACTTAAAGAAGTGCGTCTTTTAGACTTATTGTATTCGATTTTCAATGAGTATGGTGTTATTATAATCACGCTCCAACAGAAAATTCACCTTTAATTATCCACTCTTACTCTTTTTGCGGACAAAAAAATAATTAAATGATTTGATAAAATATAGAGTGTTCTCCATTTTGATGTGTAGCTTTGAAGAAGTAAAGATTAGATTTTTATTTTTTATATATTTTGTAGTAGTTAAGACTGAGCTTACAACCAGGTGTTGGACAGATACAGTTATATCAACATGTCGTCGTCATGTATGCCGTCCTCTCTTTTTTCCTTCTTTGTTTTGAGAATATTCGAGCCGATCATTTTCACGAGTTCTCTCCTGTGTAAGAAAATTGTCACCTACTTGCTATCCCATCCATTTCATTGACTCTCTTAAACGTCTCTGTCAAAAATGGATGGAAACGATGTGATTCTACATTTACAAAACCATATTGTGAGGGGAAGGTAGGCCCATAGGACCTCGGCCAGAAATCCAGTCTAACGAAAATCTAACTTGAATAAGGTGCGAACCGTAAACTAAGGAGAGGCGCCGTCTGGTTGACAAGCCAGTTCAATCTGTTGGCATTTTTAATGGTTCGTCGATGTCTTTCATATTAGATGATCAAGGATCTCCCTTATTTTCCGCTCATTAAGTGGACAGACACTTAAAAGCTGGATACTATTCGAAGAGTCTCCAGATTGACGAGTCTCATCCCCTTGCAATATGCTCCCTCTTGGAGGTTGCGTCCATGGGAATCTACCAATGAGACGGACTGAAGAGTCCACTTGTTCTGGGCTGAGCCTTCGCTTTTTGGTCTCTTAGTTGCCCTTTTCAAGATCGAAAAGATAAAGGGGGGAAAAACCTCTTACATTAACAATATGTTATTCAACTTTTAACTTTCATCTAAAACCATCTTATCTCATCTCACAATCCAAGTAGGGCCTTAGACGGATGGCAATATATATAATTATTATTTTATGTGTAAAATTAAAGTGGCTATCCTTTTATTTGTGTGAAATAGCTCTACTTCTATCTATTAATAATTATTAGCGCACATTCTGAATGTATTATGTACATCATTTAAATGATAAAATTTAATTTATAAGAATTAAATTTTAAAACTTTTCTTCTAAATCAAATTATGTTATATAAACATTTTATACACACCAGCTTATAAATAGATTTTTTTTTTAAACTAAAACATTGTTAAAGAAAAGTAAAAACTTAAAAGATTAATATTAAATATTGTCACATTAGAGATTCAGAAAATCCAGACTATATATTATAAGATAATGATGTAGTTTCTATCTTTTTTCTTAATAAGAGAAATATTATTCTTTTACTTTGTTATTTGCAGTCATATTAGATAATCTGTCGCATTTAAGTAATGTTTTATTTGATTTTTTTATTTATGAAATCATGTCACAATTATTAATATAATTAAAAATAATAAAATTTAAAATCAAGAATATCATTATTCTTACAATAATAAGAATATGACAAGCCCGCCAACAATATTAGAGAAAATTGGCTTTGTTAATTAATTGCGATAATGGGTTCCACAAATTCATTGCTTTCCAAGCTTGAAGCGCCCATGTAAACTTTGAGAAGAACAATTAATAAAATGATGATACCCATTATTCATAAACTTTAAATATAGGATCAATGTCCAAGATTATTGAAATATTTATGGCGGTGGATTAAGGTCCCGTTTGGATTCAAAAAGTGTTTCATCTCATCTAATCATTATAGCTTTCTTAAATTCCCACATAAAATATAATAAACAATTTAATTTTTTCAAATCTCAATTCAACTTTTTCAAATTCTAAAATAATAATAATATTAAAAAATAATATAACTAACAATATTTGTTTCAACTTTCATATTTCATCTAAAACCATCACATCTCATCTCATCTCTGAATCTAAACGAGCCTTAATGGTCTTGAGGTTACCTAAATGGTTTGATATGTACTAAATCTTAAGTTCGGATTTGAATATAAATTCACTTTAAACAATGGGGTATTAGCTGCCTAAGGTTCTATTAAATTTCTTAGTGGGAGTTGGATCCGTTGGGGTCTAAGTTATGATTCAAATCTGACTTGAAGAAGTGCGTCTGTTAGACTTGTATCGGGTGTTGGACAGATACAGTTATATCAACATGCCATCGTCATGAATGCCCCCCTCTCTCTCTTTTCCTTCTTTGTTTTGAGAATATTCGAGCCGATCCTTTTCACGAGTTCCTCTCCTGTCTAAGAAAATTGTGACATTGTCACCTACTTACTATTCATCCATTTCATTGACTCTCTTAAACGTCTTAGTCATAATTAGTTAGAAAAAATCTATTCATCATCTTCACATGACACGTTATATATAATTAAAAGTGTGATGTGTAATGTGTAGAGATGATGAATAACAAAGCTCAATTAGTAAATTCATCTTAGATGAAAAAAGTTAGAGGTGTAACACTCATAGAGTAATAGTATGTGAAAATAAGAGAATGCATGAAACTTACATACGACTTGGGCACAAAAAAGTCAGTTAATTGAGACTATTGATCAACGATTGAGAGTGTGGCTGCGGTTGCGAGGCGCATGATGAATATAGATTGGTGGAGTTCCAAAAGCATGAGTAGATGCGTCTTCAACTAACCAAAAAAACTTGGAAAAAGGATATGAGAGCTATGACTTTGGGGGATCAGGAGGAGATAGAAGATCCACTTTTCATAGGTTAAGATGATAATATATAGTCATGGGAGAAGAGTGGTCAAGAATTCAACTCTTTCCATGAACTTGGAATTAAGCACTGAAGAAAAAAAAAATGACCAGGATAGATTAGAGAATTTCCATAGAAAGAGAGGCAGTACTGGCAGATGGCCCAAAAATAATTGCCACATGTCAATCTCCCATCATTTTTCTAACAGTAGATTTAAGAGTGGTTTGGATTCAGAGATGAGTTGAGATGGTTTGTGAATAGTAGAATAAAAGGTGAATTATTTGTTATATTTTGTGTAGAAATTTGAGAAAGTTGTTTCAGGATTTGAAAAAGTTTAATTGTTTATTATATTTTATATGGAAATTTAGAAAAATTGTAATAATGAGATGAGATAAGTTGAGATGGGTTTTGAATGTAAACAACTTAATATCACTATTGCAAAAATAAAAAAACCATGGTCTCAATTAAATTGGTAAGTATGTTGATATTTCTTCATCTTCAATTAAGTTTATATATAATATCGTTTTTATTAGTATAAAAAAAAAATAACAATATAAAATTAATAAAATATATCAAGTCATTATGGTATTGGTCAGAAGGCCCCCTAAAGATGTATTCCTGGCTCTACCATTAAAGATGGGAAAGCAAACCCAAAGAAACCACAATAATCAAACTCCTATAACAATGTTTGAGAATATGTAAGTTTCTTCCATGAAATCAGAACGGGTTAGTATGAGAATATGTAAGTTTCCTCCATGAACATTTCACAAACATTCCCTTGAGTTCAAAGTTAAAAAACACTTGCACTAGACCTGTAATAAAATCAACCGGGGGGGGATCAACATCTGTTGAGCTTTCCTTCACCTCCAGGCTTCAATCCGCTCTATCCTTGAATCTGTGACTCATATTGCTGATTCCCCTAGTCTTCTCAGCAGACGCTGTTCCTGGAACTGCAGATTGCTGACCACATTTTTCACTTGGTACCTTTCCCAAAATTTGAATTACTTGATTGAACAGTCTCTCTCTTTTCAGAGTTACCTTGAACTTCAGCTCTCACGCAACTGGCTTCACCAGCTTCTTTTTTGTTAATGGAAGGGTCAACCTGAGTCAGAGTCCCACAAAAACCTTCCCCATCAGGATTTAGTTTCTCAGAAGAAGTCAATGAACTTCCAGCTTCTCCATCAATTAGGTGGTTGTTTTGATTAGAGTCAGCGGAAATGTCTGAAATAGGTTCTTCAGCAATGAACCTTTGCTCTCGCTCTTCTTTCTCTTGGGTAATATCTTCCTGGCGGGCTTGTGAAGGGTTTTGGTGCCCATTCTCATCAGAAGGCTCTAAATGGCTAGCAGAAGGAGGCTCCACCACAGAATCCTTTCTTTCTACCAATGTTTTTAAGATTAGGGTCCTGAGAAGGTTCATCACTTGGACTGCATACCTCAGGGCAGTCAAAGGATCTGCCATCTGCGACAAAAGATGTGAAAAAAGTCATTCCACCAACCACTGAATAAATTGGCCATCCGCATTCCATAGCATATTTTCACTTTAAATGGAAGGTGATAAAAAAAAAAAAAAAAAAAAAAAAAAAAAAAAAAAAAAAAAAATCGTTAAAATGACTTCTTTGGAACTGAGGTACAGATATGTAGTAGCTCTAAATCTCACAAAAGAAACCAGAGAAAAAAGAAAGAAAATATGTGTTTGCGGGAGGGGTGCAGGGGATTGCCCTATGCAAATTTATCAAATCTTTTTTTTTTTTTATAAGTGATAGAGCTCTTTTCAAATCTGGAAATGCTCTGATATGTGAATGGTGTTAATGATATGGACTCACTTAAATGACATCCAAAAAATACTTCTAGATTAGGTCCATTTAACACAATAAACTGATTTGATTTAGAGAAAAGCCCAAATGCTATCATTTTGAAATAAAATTGCAGTTAAATGTGGGTTATGTTGAGAACTTCTGGACTCCAGTTATTCAAACTTGCCTGAGTCATGTTTGGTGCAAAAACCAGAGCAATGTTGCGTGTGTCCATCTTGTTCAGATGTTCCTCTTGGACAACATCAGCCATCAGGTTGATGGCCCAGTCCAGTAGAGCAGCTTCAGTTCGGGGTAGAAGCCTCACAATTTTAGCAAAATCCTCTTCTGTCTGGCATTGCATTACCTGCTCAGGTGATAGAGAATCCAGAACCCCAGTTGGGAGTTCCCTAAACCAAGCCTAGAAGATCAAATATAGGCCAAGTCAATATATACAACCATTTATAGTTGCAAAATTCTTACTCATTTCTAGAGGACCATGTAGCGACTTAACTATTTATTCACAGGAAACCAATCTGAAATAGGCCAAACATTATTTCCACAATAATTGTTTACTGTAACTTGACATATTTTTTGTTGATTTTAACATCCGTTAGATTAATCATAATCACTTATCCAAAGAAGAAAAGATTAATCATAACACCAAGCCTAATTCAACACAATAATGTAACACGTAGAATCAAAATTTTCTCTTGTACTAACACTAATTATAGGGCACTCAGGTTAGGTTTGGATAGTGAGTTGAGATGATATGATATGAGTTGAGATGAAAGTTGAGATTAAGGCTCCATTTGTTTTCACAACTCTTTTCAACTCATCTAATCATTACAACTTTTTCAAATTCTCACACAAAATAAATTAAATAATTCAACTTTTTCAAATCCCAAAACAAAAATGATATTAAAAAAATATATTCTAATAATATTTTATTCAACTTTTAACTTTAATCTCAACTCATCTCATGCGAAAACAAACGAGGCCTAACTCTCAATCCAAACCAAGCCTTAATCTCTTGTAATTGTTAGGGTCAATAAATGTTAAGGAAGAAGAAATCCTTTCTACTTGGTCCAAATTTACTCTCCATAGGAGAGGGCACACCTGACATCTAAAAATGGCATACCCTGTTAGAGTTGATAGAGTAATGATGGCATACCTTGATAAGTCCTGCCAAACAGTGTACATCAATGCCTTCTGGTACCACTCCCGAATTCAGTTGGTCCCTGACATACTCCTCTTGACTGTTTGCTGCAGCAATTCTGAAAACCCCTTCTGCCTAAACATGGCAACAGTTTGAGGAATTAAGTCCAATAAAAATTGTAACCATGACATGAAACAGACGTTTAAGTAGAAAAAGCCCACGTCACTTGGATAAATCAAACCACTAAACTCAACAAACTTTCATTCAAATACCATACTATTGCGCTTGCTCCCGCAAATCATGCCCTGAATTTAGAGTCATCATCATGATGTTAAAGAAGATAGAGGAGAAGATAAACAACAGGGTGAAGTACCTGCAGACCTCCTAGAGCATACAACTTTTTTTGCATTAGCAAGAGAATTGTTGGCACGCTATTGCCTCTAGAGTCAAATGACAACTGCATGGATTCTGTGGAAACTCCAAAGACGGTAGTACTACATTTGAAAATTTTGCAAATCTATAAGCATAAGAAAGATCATAATAGTTAAACAATTAGGCAGAAACTCATTAGAAGACCTGCAAAAGTTATCAAGCTTTAATGCTTTTGATGAATGGAGTTTCACTATGTAAAGTATGTAGATGTCATAAGAGAGTTACTTGACGGTTCTACAACTTGGCAGAGTTTAATAAATCTTACTGGGATGATGCTAACTTGATGTGCAGTTATGTTATCCAACCAAATAACTCTTATCCTCATTTTTAATGATCCCTCAGAACCAAACATTTGACAAACTGAAACAATGTGTTGCATGGAAAATACTGATTAGGATGCTCGTATAAGGACATATAGACAAGTTTGTGAGTAAGCCAAAAAGGAGGGGTTATTTGCTAAAGCTGATTGCAACAAAGCAAAGGAGGGAATTATTAATCATCTGAGGATTGACGAATATTCCTTTAAACAACTTCAAATAAAAAAACATAATAGAAGCATCACATTATATGTACTTGTAATCATCAATTAATTACAATTCAGGCTAATCTCAGGAATGGATACCACTTATATGCACTTGTTCCCCTAATTGGGAAACTCAAAGCTCTATCCCATCGAGTAAGTAGACCAACAAAAATTTGAGATAAGAAACAGAAAAAAAGAGTACACCCTTAGCTATGGAACTACGAAATCATAGCAGAAGAAGAAACACAACAAACATCATGGGACATACAGCAACTCCCCAATGATAATTTGTCGAAGATCTCCTGTTATTATGATTAAGTTATAAGTTTGTGGAAAAGAATTTGTGCAAGTCCACGGCGTACAATCCTCATGCAATTCCTTTGAAAAAAGTGTGACCCATCCCAAAAATGCCTCACTCCTTTCAAAGGACTTGCATACTTTAGACTTGTAGCTAATATTACTAGTTGTTAGTTCAATCTGCCATCAATTTTTTTTTCACATATAGAAGATGTCACTCATGAAGAAAACAAAAAACCAAGAATTGTAAACAGCAAACGAGTAAATTCACGGATCAAGAATTGGATTAAATGAATGCAATCTAAAGAAAAAAATAGCAAAACCCAGTAATTAAAACCAAACAAGTTCACCCATTTAATACCAAAATAAGCACCTAATAGTAATTGAAAATATAAAAACACGCTCACATTCCCACCAAAAATAATAAACGGCAAGCATTGATCAAACCCCAGATGTACCTGGCGCTAGGAGGCCTCCTGGGCACCTCAGGTTCAAACTCCTCAGGCAATCCCAAGAACCCATGAAAACTATCAAAGGTAACATGCGCCACATGGCGCACATCAGTCGGACAACCAATCTCCATGGGACAGAGCTCCCTTCTGTCAGTACTCCTGCAAGCCATTAAAGATTTCCTGAAGATTTCCAACAGCAATGCCAGCACAGGTAGCTGATCCCTTCTTTGCCTATCGCTCTCCTCCTCTTCTTCACAGTCGGTCGTTATAGAATCCCCGTCCTCATCTACAGAGTAAGAGGGCGAGTCACAGTCCCGGATAGAGTGATTGATGCCGTCATTCTGAAGGGGTGGGCAGCATAAAGAAGAGGAAGAGGAAGAGGAAGAGACTCTTGTAGGAGATGGAGAACGAGGAGGAGAAGCAGGGGAAGATAAATGGGATGGGGAATGGCTGAGGTCGAGGACCTCAGGCATGGCTGGCAAAGAAATTGTTTCTTGCTGATTAGGGAAAAGGAAGAAAAACAAATACTAAAAAGATTCTGAGAAAGAGGGATTTTCCAGAGACGGCATTTGGAGTGGTGGAGTTGGGTTGAAGCAAAGGGGTTGAAGGATGTAGAACGTGACTGTCATTATCTCAAGATTCTTCTTTTGGTCTTCTCTGTATATGAAGAGTTGAACAGGCATACAGAGAGAAATAGAGACACAGAGATTTGGTGGGAATTCAACTGAGAAAAGATAAGAGTGAGATTAATATCCTTGAGTCTTGACGTTTCACCTTCCATTTATACGTTTGGAGAAAGAGACAATGCTAAACGAATTAAATATATAATAAATATATATTATTGTAAAAACAATCTGAGCCAAATCACCTTAATTTATAGAAGAAAAATTCAAAAATAGTACATGATGTAAGGGGCTTTGACCCCTTCGTCCAATTAACATTGAGCGATGATGCTACTAGCGCCAACTTGGTGCCAGGTACGGGCATTTTCTATCAATCTTGGGGTCTTGCTTGCTTGCAAGTGAGTTTTTCTCTCCCGAAAAGAGTAAGGATGTGTTTGGATGTTGAAGTGAGTTGAGTTTAGTTGAGTTGTGATGATAAAATATTGTTAGAATATTATTTTTTAATATTATTATTATTTTAAAATTTGAAAAAGTTGAATTGTTTATTATATCTTGTGTTGGGATTTGAAAAAGTTGTAATGATGAGTTGAGATGAGTTGAGGTGAGTTTGGTAACCAAATACACTCTGAGTCTTTTGGGTTGGCTTCTGCTGGTCTGATAGAGGTGATTATGGAAGAGGAGCTGTCAAAGCAATGGGAGATATTACAGAGTGGGAGAATGAGGGTTTGGCTCTACACCATCAAACATCAGGATCACTGTGAAACCGAAACACCTTTGTTTATTTATTATGATTGTTGCAAAAAAAACGGTTAACAGGGAAGCATTCAAGAATACCATGTCAAAAGTCTGGAAATGTGAGAGCTGGCTATAATTTTCAGAAGTTGGAGCTAACAAATTCCTCATTGAGTTCCATAGCAAGAAGGATATGGAGATGATGATCAATGGTAGGCCATGGTCGTTTGATAGATGGTTACTATGTTTTCAGTTCTTTAATGGTTCTATGTCCATTAATGAAGTGTAATTCACCAAAGAGGAGTTTTGGATCCAAGCTTATAACCTGTCTTTTGACTGCATGAACCAAGAAGTGGGTTATCAGATTGGAAGTAGTATGGGAAGGTTTATTAAAGTCCACGTTGATGATAGAGGTATTGGGTGGGGCAAGTTTCTTAGAATAAGGGTTGAGCTTGACATTACTAAAGCCCTTCTAAGAGGCATGTTCATCACAATTGAGGGGAAGAAATCGTGGGTGTATTTTAAGTACGAGAGGTTGCCCTCCTTTTGCTTTAAGTGTGGGATCATCAAACACTCTTATTCCTTGTGCTCTAATGGTGGAAGTGGTGAGGGGCAGGACCAATATGGATCCTGGCTAAGAGTTCCTATTGTAAGGGAGAGTGATCTAAAGCATAAAAGATATGGTGAAGGTTATAACCAAGATGCTCAGACTGAACCTCATCCATGGAGGCAGAAATGTGAGGACAGTGAAGATACTTTTGCTGGCAAAACAGATTTCAGGGAGGGGTGTCAGATGCCTACCAAGGAGACTGATATTCCCAAGGAAAAAGCTGCAAGCATGGGAAAGGGGCAGGTACTAGGGGAGGTGATAAAATAAAAACCAAAGATGGAAAGGGTAGGCTTGGATAACCTGAATAAGACAGCTACTACACTTTTAGTTCCCATTGAGGAGACATGTGACATGCTTGGAGTGGTGGGCTCAATACTTAGTAATGGAAACACTGTTGCAATAGAGGACAATTTTGACCCTAGCCTAGTCAACAGATTTCCAAAGGGAACTGAGACCTCGTCTGATCTGGTGAACCAGATCCATTCCTTTGACCAGTTTATCTCCAACCAAGTTAAAGTTCTTGAACAAGCTAAGAGAACTGCCAGCTAGAAGAGGAGGGCCGAGACATATGCTTTGAGAATTTTTCTCTGGGACTGGGAGGTAATTCTAACATACCAACCAGTAACAAGAGAGAAAGAAAACCATACTTTGGCTAATGAGGGGCTGAACACTAGTAAGAAAATCAAAACTGAAGAAGATGGAAACATTGGTTCCTCTCATTCTGCTATGGTGGATGCTGTTGAACAGCCCCACCAAAACCAATGAGTTGTCTTAGTTGGAACTGTCGGGGGCTTGGGAACCCCAGACAATTCATGATCTGCACCTAAGGGTGCTTAAAAAGCTCTCATCCTTTGTTTTCTTGATGGAAACAAAGAGTAAAAGAGATAAGATTGAAGCCATCAAAAAACGCTTGGGTTTTGATAACAGTTTTGTCATTAACTATAAAGGAATGAGTGGTGGTCTTGCTTTTCTTTGAAAAGAGGACAGTAGTACACACATTTACTAAACACCATATTTATTTGTTGGTGAAGGAGTCTAAGGAGTGGTTGTAGACAGGGTTCTATGGATACCCCATCACCACTAAGAGGAAGGAAAGTTGGCATTTACTTCAAGCTATTAAACCATAGAGTTCAAAAGGGTGGATGTGCGTTGGAGATTTTAATAGATTGTTAACTATAGAGAGAAATGGGGAGGGGCTTTGAGGTCAAGTGCTCAGATTGAGGCTTTTAGAACTGTTGTGGAGGCCTGTGAACTCTGTGATATGGATTCAATAGGTAATAAATTCACTTGGACTAATGGGCGACATGGAGGAGCCTTTACCAAAGAAAGGCTTGACAGAGCGTTATGTAACTCCTGTTGGGCTGAATCCTTTCCAAACTCGAGGTCTACACTCTTCCTGCTTTGAGCTCAGACCACTGCCCTTTGCTGATAACTATGGATGAAAGCCAACCTCAAGGAATCAGGAAGAACAAACCTTTTAGACTGGAAGCAAGCTGGTCTCTAAGGGAGGACTATCTTAAAGTGGTGGAGGAAGCCTGGCTCAGTCCCATGGAATCTGAGAACAAACTGCATGCCTTTAAAGAGGGACTTAAAGTGTGCAAACAAAAACTCATGCAGTGGAATAAAGGAGATAGAGGCAATTCTAAACAATAGGTGGCTGAGCAACTGACCCTCTTGAATGAACTACAAAAAGACAACAAAGGCCATCTGAATGAACAAATCAAGCAGGCTCAGAAGGCTATCAACAAACTATTAAAGGAAGAAAACCTTAGATGGCAGCAGAGAGCTAAGCAGAGGTGGCTGAGAGAGGGTGACAGAAACACTAAATTTTTCCACCAATGTGCTTCTCTCAAAAGGAAAAATAATGTGATAAAGATGCTGGTGGATGAAGATGGACAGGAAGTGCAATCCAAATAGGGTATTAGCTCCCTCTTTCAAAGCTACTACAAAGATCTCTTCACCACTTCATCTCTAGATAACATATCTGGATGCTTGGATGCAATGGAGCTTCGAGTATCAGAAGCACAGAATGTTGCTCTCATAAGACCCTACACCCAACAAGAGATAGAAGAGGCCATTTTTCAAATGGAATGCCTTAGCTCCCTTGGCCTAGATGGCTTCCCAGCAGCCTTTTACTAGAATCATTGGTCCCTCATTGGCAAACAAGTCTGTGAAGCCATATTACCGGTACTGAATTCGAATGGCAATCTCACTACTTTTAATGACACTTCATTTTCTTAATTCCCAAGAAAAGGAACCTCACAAAAATCACAAAATTCAGACCCATATCTCTGTGCAATGTCATGTATAAGCTCATTTCTAAAGTAGTGGCAAATAGACTCAAGAATATATTGCCTCTTATCATTTCTAATTCACAGTCTGCTTTTGTTCCTAATAGACTCATTTATGATAATGTGATAATGGCCTTTGAAGCTTTGCATACTATGAAGGCTAAAATGATAGGAAAGGAGGGTTACATAGCACTGAAATTAGACATGAGCAAAGCCTATGATAGGCTAGAATGGAGCTTCATCAAAGCAGTGTTTATCAAAATGGATTTTTGCAATCAATGGATAGAGTTGGTGATGAAATGCATTGAGACAGTATCATATGCTATCATTGTCAATGGAAACCCTCAAGAATCTTTCCACCCAACTAGAGGGATTAGACAAGGAGACCCCCTTTCACCTTATATTTTCATCATATGTGCTGAGGCACTTAGTAGTCTGATCAATAAAGCTGAAGGGGAGGGACTGATCCATGGGGTCCCTATTGCAAAAAATAGGCTCAGAGTTTCACATCTCTTTTTTGCTGACGATTGCCTTATTTTTTGCAAAGCTAATGCCATTGAATGGGATAGACTTTTTGGGTTATTAAGAGCCTATGAATCAGCCTCAGGTCAAAGGCTTAACTTGGAGAAAACTTCTATCATATTCAGCAAGAATACAGCAAGGGCCACACAACAGTTCATCATGTCTATTGCTGGGGTAAAGAATGGCATGTCATATGAGAAATACTTGGGACTGCCCTCAGTGGTGGGAAAGAATAAAGCCAAAACTTTTAAAGGAATTTTGGACAACATTAGATCAAAAGTCAGTAATCATAGGGTTAACATGCAATCTCAAGCTGGGAAAGAGATCTTATCAAAGTTGTTATCCAAGCTCTTCCTACCTACACAATGTATGCTTTTAAACTCCCTAATTCCTTACTCAAAGACATCAACAAGGTCATCAACAACTTCTGGTGGGGGCAGCAAGGCAGTGAACACAGGATCCATTGGATTTCTTGGAAAAATATGGGAAAGGCTAAATCAGAAGGGGGTATGGGCCTGAGGAACTTTGAAACTTTCAATAAAGCAATGTTGGCCAAACAATGTTGGAGACTGATCCAACTTCCTAATTCCCTTGCTGCTCAGGTGATCAAGGCCAAGTATTATCCAAACTCCACCTTTCAAGAGGCAAAATTAGGCTCGAAACCATCTTATATATGGAGAAGCTTCTTAGCAGCTAGGCCATTAGTAGAGGCAGGATCCTATTGGAGGATAGGAAATGGTCATAATCTTCAGGTTTGGAAGGATAAATGGATATACTCTCCTAATCCTAGCAAGGCCCAGAGCAATGTTAGTGTGCTAGAGAATAATGCAACAGTTTCATCTCTAATTGATCCTACCACTAAGCAGTGGAAACATGCATTGGTGCAACAGATTTTCAATCACGGAGAAGCTGAGTCCATAATCAAAACCCCCATAAGCTGCCTCAACATCAGAGATAGACTTGTGTGGCAAGGTACAAAAAATAGTGAATTTTCAGTTAGAAGTGACTACCATAAGGAAATTGAAAGAAGCCTTCTTGTTTCTAGTCAAGCATCAAGTAGCTCTTCCTTCAAAGGTTTTTGGCAGTAGCTATGGCAGTTAAAGGTTCAGCCTAGAGTTAAGGTTTTCTTTTGGAGAGCCTGTCAAAAGGCACTTCCAACCCAATCCAATCTCTTCAAGAAGAAAGTAGTAGAACACCCCCTCTGCCCTATATGCAATATGGAGGAAGAAGACTCAATTCATGCCATATGGGGGTGTGAGTCAGCCAAGGATGTGTAGAGTCAATGTTCTAAAAGGTTACAGAAATGCCATCTACCATACATTTCTATGCTACATCTTCTCGAAGCCTTATTTCAGACCATGGAAAGCAAGATCATTCAAGTGTTTGTTGTGGTGGCCAGTAAGATTTGGTGGAGAAGAAACAACTTAGTTTTCAAAGGTGTTTTTGCTCATCCGAAGGTAATTGCGCAAGACGCAAGAAGTATCTTGGATATGCTGAACGAGGAGGCATCCAATCAGGGTTGTAGCTCCAATAAGATTTGTACCTCAGCTGATGTTTGGCAGGCTCCACCATCAAACTGGCTTAAGATGAACTGGGATAGTGCAGTTGATAATGCTAGAGGTATCATTGGAGTGGGAGTGGCAGTTAGGGACAGCACAGGAAAAATCATTGCAACCATGAGGACTAAGAAACATCTCTTTCCTGACCCATTACTAGCTGAGGCTTTTGGAGCTCTTAAAATAGTGCAGTTTGGACTGGAGCTTGGTCTAACACAGGTAATTATTGAAGGGGATTCCCTACAAGTCATCAACAATCTGAGAGGGGACAAAGAAGACTATAACAGTGCAAGTATGTTTGTATGTGAAGCAAAATAGCTCTTAGAAAACTTTGCTAAGTGGGAGGTTTCTCATGTAAAGAGAAATGACAACTCTGTAGCTCACTTGTTAGCAAAAGATGCTCTTTCCAATTATGATCATATTGTAACGTCGGAGGACCTCCCTCCTTATATCTCTTTGGTTTGATTGAATGGAAATGAGTTATTTAAAAAAAAAAAAAAAACTTGGTGCCAGGGACATTGTTTGATGTAGTTTATTAGAAAAATTATAAAATATAAGAATTAAAAATTATAAAAAAATTAAGATTTTAATTTTAATTTTTTTTTTTATATTTTTAAGAGTAATGATATACACATAACATATTGTACAACACATTGCACAACAATATTATAAAATGAGGATATTTTTGTAAAATTATGTTACTTTTATAATATGTTTTACAAAAATACTCATCATTTAAAATATAATTATGTAAAATATTATAAAAAATATTGCGTATAAATTATTTTTCATTTAAAAAGTAAAAACCCAATGGTGGTTGCTAGGGAAGCCCCTATCCCACTCAGCCCCTTTTGTAAGATTTGTAACGTTCCAAGATCTACAATTAAGTTTGTATTCAGTATTCTGTAAGTTTGTAATTTACAGTGTATTCTGTAAATGCATTGTTGGATTACAAATCCAAAAGCAAAAACAAAAAAAAACTAAACTTACAACCAAACAAACATGGAAAATGATAAGATTATTATTCTCCTACTACTCATTTACTACTTGTTTTATATTTAATTTTTTTTAATTTTTTATTTTACTTAATAGTTAAGGAAGTGACTATTAGTAAAATTATATATATATTTTTAATTTTTTTAATGGTTAAGGATGTTAAAAAAAATACTTTAAAAAAATGATAAAAAAATTAAAATGAACTTTGAGCAATAAATAGACAGTAACAAGATAGCAATCCCTCCACTACCCAACAAACATACAATTTTACAGATTAGAAAAATTTAACAAATCGAACAAAAGACTTGGGACACGGCCATGTGTCATACAGATCTGTGCACAGATCTTTAGAGATCTGTTGGCAGATCCGTATGGCCATAATCGTGACCCTGGAATCATTAAACTTAAAGATCTGTCACGACATTAGGTGTGATACCCGCATGGTGCGGGGCGGGGGGTACCCTCCCCTGCACCCTGCCCCGCACCATGCGGGGGTTGGGGGTTTTTCCCCCCCCCCCCCGGTGCCGGGGGGCGGGGGAAAAAATCCCATCCACCCCGCCCCTCGCCTAGGCCACTCCATTGTGTTTAAAAAAAAAAAAATTGGTCTAAAAATATTTTTTAGACACAAATTATAATATAATTTAAATAATAAATTAAAATTTATAAATATAAAAAAACCTTAAACTCATTAGAGTCAGATTTTTGATTGATTTGGCCTAGGAGGCCAAGACAATCCAATCACTTGAATATAATTTGAAGTCTTTAATAAATTGTATATATCTATATACAATATATTTATTTATATATTAATATATATATATAAATAATATTTATATATATATGGGAAGCGAGGGCGGGGGGCGGGGCGAGGCCCTTCTGGTGTCATCCTGCCCCCGCTAGGCCCTTTCCATGCGGGGCGGGGCGGGGCGGAAGCGGGGCGGGGCAGCAGGGCTGGGACCCCACTGCCTACCCCTACACAACATAATGGACTCCAATGTCACCGACGGTCAGAATCGCTAGCAGTTAGGAAATTATACTAGAGATTAGAGAATATAGACGTTATATTTTATAGCGAGAGAATTACACCTTGGAAAAATTAGTACGTACACTAAAAAAAATATAACCATCAGATGCGATTGATAGATATAACAAATGATTTTTTACAAAATATATATATATATATATATATATAACTATTAGATTTTAAAAGATATGATCGTTGAAAACTAATAACAAAATATAGTTAAATTAAAAAAACAAAAGACAGTTAGATATAAAATATATATATATATATATATATATAATGGTTAGATAAAAAATGAGCAGTAGAAGAAATATTACCATAGAAGGATAGAAAAGAATAATATATATAACTATTAAATTAAAACAAACAATCATTATTATTGAGAAACAATACCGTTGGACAACTAAATAAATAAAAACAACAAAGAAAAAATAAGTGGATAATGATGATATAGATCTGTAATTTCTAACATTATATTTCTTCTTTTTATATATCAAAAAACACAATGATAAACTAAAAATGTCATGTGTGGAGTACCGAAAAAATAAAGTTTATAAATATATTTTTTATTAAAATTTTGCTATATTATATATATATATATATATATATCATACAAAATGGAAAACTCATGAAGTTCGTGAATTAATCTTCCCTAATATAGCTATAATACATTCTAGTAAGTAAATCATATGCATTAGGGGTGGGTAGCGGGCCCCGCACCCCGCTAACCCGCCCCGTTCGCCCTTCACCCGCCCATGCAGGGTGGGGGTTTCGGCCCTCTCAAGCGGGGTGCGGGGGCCCCACCCGCACCCCAGGAAAGCTGCGGAGGCAAGGGACGAAGGGAGCGAAGCCCCGCTCCACTTTTCCCCCGCCTCGCTTTATATATATATATAAGTTAATATTATATAATATATATATAAAAAAAAAAACCCATAAGTAAAGTGAAACGGCGCCGTTTCACTTTTAGTTACGGTTCCCCCCTCCCCGTGTCTGTTTCCCTTCCCATTCCAGACCTTCTCAAACTCCCCTCTTTCACTCTCTCTAAGTCTCTCGCGCTCTATCACTTCTCAGTCCCGCAGTGCCAGTCTCTCTCTCTCTCATTCGAATCTCTATCTCGCACGAGTCCATTACTGCACGAGCAGCACCACCGCCGCCACTTCTCCGTCTCCGTCTCTCACTTCGAATTCGCCACCACTCAAAGGTAAGAAATCCGAAACCCATTCTTTTTTCTTTTTTTTTTAGTTTTGGATTGGAGATTGGAGGAAGGTTGGGTTGCATCGGAGATGGAGGATGGGAAAATTGTGAATTTGTGTGCTGTGGAGAAATTTGTGCATGTGTTTAATTCGTGTGTTTGTGTTGTACTTTGTGTGTTTGTTTATTTTTGTTTGTTTATTTTATTTTATTTTTTTTATTTTTATTTTTTGTAGATTGGGTTCCAATCCGAAACTCATTCCTCGGAGTCTGCCTTTAGTACCAGAGGGCACATATTAGATCCTTTCTGTAGTTCATTGTCTCTTACAACTGTGGAGGAATTGATATGCACACAAAGTTGGACGATGAGAAAGGATATTTATGTTCCGGAAGTTTTAGATTTTAAAGAGACTGACGAAGAGGGTGTTGATCAGTCTGGATCTGGACCATCTGGTAATTATTGTTTTTATTTTATTATTTTGATTTATTTATATTCATTTCAATTTCATCAGTATTAATTTTAGTATTGATTGTTGTAGCAACACATGAGACGACTCAGACAATGTTTACCTCCACTGCAATATGAATATGTGCTCAAGCCTCAAAAGAGTCAAGGACTACCCATCCGGCCGCCCTAAATATCACAGTCAAAGACCCAAACAGCTCGCCTCTTTTTTTTAGATTATTAATTTCTTAAAATATTGAATTTTGAATCAGATGTATGTATTATGTATTTGATTTGTAATTTTGTAATGTTGATACAATATCCATTGGACACTTTTTTCTTTGTAATTTTGTAATTGTTTAGACTTTTCATTTTATTTTTGTAATAGCTTAGTTATTATTACTATTATTTATTAGTTTATTAGGTAATAGACTTGTAGTCTACAGTAGTACTTCATTAGTCTTAATTATATAAAATTGTGTATATATATATTATTTTCATTCATGATTCATGTAACCTTTTTTTTTTTAAAACTCTTTTTTTTTTTCAAAAAAAAATAAAATTCTATTTTTATAGGCCCAAAATGGCCCCGAAGCTGTTTTTGAGCCATTTTAGGCCCATTTCAACGAATGGCCCAGAAATCAAGGACAGCAAACATGGCTGATTCAATTCTATTACAATAACAACCTAATTTATAAATAGAGCCCTTTCTTTCAAATCCTAAGTACCTTTCTTTGAAAACATCATGATATTTCTAACCTCAAAGTTCTGTTCCATGCATGGCGGCCTCTAAAACGCTCACCATGAAACTCTTCTCACTACTAGACGTTTTTTCATATGCCATCATCAAAATAGCAACCGCCAGTGATCCAGACATCTTAACAGATTTTCTAGTCCCCAAAAACTTCAGCGTTGTTGATGGAAACTTTTTCACGTTTACTGGCATGCGTTCCCTTATCGGAGCATGCAGATCAACCTCCCACGGCATTTAAGGTCTTTAAAGCAAGCTTGGTTGAATTCCCAGCTCTGGAAGGACAGAGTGTTTCCTATGCTGTGCTTGAATTTGCAAATGGCACCACTAATCCACCCCACATCCATGCATCCTCGCTCGGCTGAGCTCCTTTTTCTTGTAGAGGGTTCTCTGCAGGTAGGGTTTGTTGATACAGCCAACAAGCTCTACACTCAAACACTTCAAATTGGTGATATGTTTGTGTTTCCCAAAGGACTTGTTCACTTTCAGTACAATGCTGACTCTGAAAATTCTGCTATAGCAATTTCAGCTTTTGGGAGTGCAAATGCTGGAACTGTTTCACTTCCTAACAATTTGTTTGCCACTGGGATCGACACTGTGTTGGCTAAATCCTTCAAGACCGATGTTGCCACCATTCAAGCTCTTAAGGATAGTCTTGTTCCCAAGATCTGAGGATGGCATGCATTGCCCGTAGTTGCTATTTTATCATATCTAACTGTTTTTTTTCCCTTTTTTTTTTTTTTTTGGGTGTTTAGTGCTCTTTTTTTTTTTTTTTTTTCCCCTTTCTCTATACTTTCTTTGAATGATGGCCCTTCTTCACAAGAAGTACTGTATTTATCATGACGTTTGTCACCATTGACTTTAATAATTTATCCCTTTATATGATGAAAGATATGTGAAATAATTCTCATTCAACATTGTTGGAGCCGGCCCGTTTGAATTGAGAAATTATCTCATCTCATCTCATCATTATAATTTTTTTAAATTTTTATATAATATATAATAAATAATTCAACTTTTTTAAATCTCAAAATAATAATAATATTAAAAAATAATTTTTTATTCAATTCATCTAAAATTATCTCATCTTATATGATATCTCGATTCCAACAGGGCCAGTCTGTATGTTAGATCAGAAGGTATACATATATGAAAGTTTTTTACGATTGTTCAAAACGAGAAGATGAGCAAAGTTAATGTAAAGTCAACTGCATTGTACTACAACAAAAAATCTGAAATTCTTGCTCGAATTTGAGGATTTTAAGTAGAATAGAAATAAACGTGGACTCTAGAGTGTTTATTGTTGCCTATATAGATTTGTCAGGCTGCATTAAATGATCAATAATATTGCAGGCTCATTCAAGTTGCTGTCTCTCTCCCACCTGAGACAATCAAATTCAAATAAGAAATTTGAGAGGATCTTGATCTACCCTTGTAGTATATGCACCTGATGTTGACTAGGACATTAGCATTTGAAAGTTGGAGATATCACGGAGATGCAGCCAGAATGACCGGATTCCATAGTACTTGGAGGCAAGCCTATTGGCCGTCCAAAAGAAAAGAAAGGTGGTCTAAGTAATCTGATAATTGCTCTGTGGAGTTAAGATTCATGACATGAGAGAATTCTGTTCTGTTAAAGATTTTCAGAGTAAATAGAGGATGGCCTTATAGTTCTAATGTCTGAGATGGAAGAGGATATATGGCTTTATAGGCCGGTGTAATTCGTTCACTGGCTTGTGCAAGAAACAGGATGGACTGATCAACCCGAGCAACCCGGTTGACCGGACCCGATAAAATTGGGTTGAAATCAAATGTCGGTGTATTGGTTGGACTGGGCCGGGTTGGGCCCAAACCCAACTTGGGCGAGTTGGGTTGCATGCCTAGCTAGCTAGTTGACAATATTACTAGAAATGGGGACCATCGGTCTATTTAAAAAAAGAAGGCACATGTTGAAGATCATGCAAGAAAAATTGGTGTCCATGCATTACTAGAAATCGATTACTAGATTTCTACTATTACTAGAAATCGAAGTTTGACGAATGCAGATGTGTATTTAGATAAACATATCATGAATATGGTAGACACCCTTGAGCATGTAAATGTGTTGCAGTCACGAATGCCTTAATGAAACGTTTAGGGATGCGTTGGGAATGACATTAGAATAAAAAACCAAACAAGATGTTATGAAATAGAAATGTTGTTCTCCATCCTGAATTTTATTATATCTAGTCACACTAATTGTTGTATTCTATATATAATTGATGTATTCTATATATATATATATATATATATATATATAGTAGGGTCGCTCCTGGCAAGGGTTCCTTGGTTTGGTAGCCGTGTGGGGCAGCTGCAAGGGACCCCCGAGGGGAGGGTCTAGTATGCGGGCGGGATAGTTCCACATCGGCTAGTAGTGATCATGTTAGTGGCTTTATATTGAGAGAGGCACCCTCTCTTGCACAAGCACTTTTGTAGGATGAGTTCTACCTCAATTGGTAATATATATATATATATATATATATATATATATTTAATGACTCTTGATTTAAGAGATTGACTAATGAAACAAGTTAAAACGCGATAGGAAATTCAATATATAGGATTTATGATAAAATTTAGATGAAGAGTAATATGGATTGTCATGAAATATTCTCCAAGTGTCCAATTAGACAAGTTCAAGGAAAGAGTAGTGCTAGGTTGTCGTCCAGCATTGACCGTTAGGCATGCCGCCTAGCACAAATTTGTCTTTTTATTTTTTCTTTCTTTTTTCTTTCATATTTTTTTTAACATATTTAAATATTTTTAAAAAATAAAAAAAAAAATCACTAATATACTAAAAGTTATTTTCTTAATTATTAAGTAAAAATTAAGAAAATAAAATAAAATACATGAACGGTCAAAATAAATGAGCAAACTCAAAAACAAAGTAGCATCTCTCTCAAGAAAATTGTGAAACCGCATAACTACGCAAAAATAAGTTTGGGGCCACAATAAGTGTGCGTTGTACAACTTACCGTTTGCTTTCAGGATAGTCGCGCAGCTCATAAGAGCCAAATCCAACTTGAAGCCTTAAGTGGGAAACATGAATAAGGTTGCAAACAAGTTTGAGCGAGTAGTTGTTCTTCGTTTAAGAATAAAAAAGAGTCGAGCTTTTCTCCGAGTTGTATTTTATTAAACAACTTGTTTAATATTCGAATGAGTTCAAGTTAATTCACGAGTTGCTTCATTCAGATAAAATAGATTATTTATATTTTAGTCCCAGAATTGAATCATCCCATCCACGAGTAATGGGCAATTTGACTTTTCTGTGCTCTTGATATGGGCATTGCATGGCCATAAATCGACACAACTGTAGCCCTCCATTAATCGTTAAAAGATAAAAAAGAAACTCACAGAAAGCATCACAACTCAGAATATAATTCATTTGTCCGAACATAAATGCCATGCATTGATAATTTCTCACCCTCCTCATTCTACATTAAGATTCGTATAAAAGAAAAGTCAAAAATGTTGCGACTAACAAAAGCCATCCAGGACCATAACCCAGGAAAACAAATCACCAGCCCCAGAGCTGAATGATGGGATGAGAGAAGACAGCCTACAGCCTTCTCCCTCTTCTACCACCCTTCCTTCTTGTGCTGTCACTAGGGATTGGAGTCACATCCTCTGTAAACATAACACACAAAATAAGATTCAAGGCCATTTGCTGATTCCCATCAGTTAAGCTCGTAAAAATAAATTCAAAATTCTAATCAGGATGTATATTAACACTCCAATGCAAGAATTCCTCTGATTGCTGAAGTTCAGGTAGAGCCCACCCTGATATGCACATTACTGGTAAAATCAAGGCAAGCTTGTAAAAAAACCCGAAGTAGGGATAAAAAATTCAAAGAAATTCATCCCATGGAATATTGTTTGCAAAATCTTTATGCAATAAAAATTATTTTGAGGTGTCTACATCCACCCAAGGCAATTATGGTATACACGCCAGATGTGGTATATACACTTCAAGCATTAAGAAAAAGTAAGAGCCTTACCAATTCGACCAATCTTCATTCCAGAACGAGCAAGGGCACGGAGTGCAGACTGAGCACCAGGACCAGGAGTCTTAGTTTTATTACCTCCAGTAGCACGGAGCTTGATATGAAGAGCAGTGATGCCAAGTTCCTGTTTAGGATTGAATGACAATCAGTCAGGCAAGCAAGCATGCCAAGTTCCTCCAGGGAGATGTATCGCTTACTACTAAAATCCATAAATAACTATCCTGAAGTTTAAAAGAAATACATATATTAAAAGGAATTAAAGAAACCTTGCATCTTTGTGAGACATCCTGTGCTGCAAGCATGGCCGCATATGGTGAAGACTCATCCCTATCAGCCTTCACCTTCATACCACCTACAATTTAAAGAAAGGTTCATTTTCACCGTTTATGGGGGATCCACTAGGGAGAATTAAATTCTCAGAGACACCAGAAGGTAATTATACAAAAGAATTATAGAGATGCAAACAAAACGAAATTCAATTTGTTTTCTTTGTTAAGGTTTCAAGTGATAATAAGATTGCATGCTCTATAGATGTAATTATGTCAACATAACCAAACGCACAAACACAGAACAAGCCATGTACATGGGAATAAATGAAAAATGACAGACAAAACCCACAACCTAGGCTAAGACTGATGACCTACAGTGCCTACTTAATGGCTCAATATGAAACAAAAAGTGATTGTAACCAGTCAGTGAAGTTGTTTGGAAGATTAGGAGTTGTGAAATTATCTTTCCAACCAAACAATGCACACCACATCACTTAATCAAATAGTAAGTTTTGTCTGATTAAAAAGGATTATATAAAAATGACACAAGCATCACAATTAAAAGCCTGACTAGAGCAAACATTACACAGAGTATCTACAAAGAGCCATTAAAGACTAAGACGAGGCATACCAGTGATGCGAACAAGTGTCTCTCTTCCAGACAAATCAGTCACATGCTGTGGTTTCCAAGCAAGAAAAGCATTTAAAATCAAGCTCAAAACAATTACGATTGGAGAATCAAATATCTTAAAACATGAGTAATGTCACTCACAATAAAGGTATCATTAAAAGATGCATAAATGTGAGCCACGCCAAAAACTTGTTCTCCTTCACGGGTAGCGGGGCCAAGGGTCACGTTTTCTTCCTTTGGTTCCCTTTGCTTTCGCTTTGACTACAGAACCCCCATAAAATGTAAGAATACAAAATCAAAGTCATCTGTCATCTCACAAAAGTCAATATTTCATATACTCATAAATGTTAAATGGGCACCTCGAACCAGTATGAAAGGGTATGTACATACATGAACTAGGATGGTAACCAGTACAAAAGTAGAAATGCATTTCTTGGAATAAGTACCATTAACAGAAAAGGTGATATTGAGAAAGCTAAAAATTTTTCCATAATCTATACTCAAGGAAAATGAAATCTCCTATGAGACAAAATTTACCAAGCACCATCCAGAAACCAAATAAAGTGCTTGGTCCAACCATACTACCATGCTACAATTTGCAGTTCTTCACACAAGAAAGACACCATTTGAGAGGGATAAAAGTTGTTTTTCTACACCACTTCCCAAATCTAGAGAGAGAGCAGGAATCATCCGGTGTGAGATTAAGAAACTCAGTAAATCCTTATGCACATTTCATCCTACTAGTCAAGTGAGAAAACAATCAGTTAAATCCACTCAGTACAACGCATCTTGAACTATGGCCGAACCATAAACTAGGAATAATAAGAAAAACTGGGCCATTCTGTCGACCTCCTGTCCTTTAAAACCAAACAGCAACCGCCATCATCTAAAGGTCTTTCCTCCATCTCATTAACTTTCGGAAAGAAAAAACTATATATTTGTAAGAGAACGATGTACTTCCACAACCTCAACGAGATGTTAGATTTTTCACGGAGTCTACAGCATAAATTCCAAGCATTGCAAGAATAGTAGACCAAATTAATATAATTAGCCTGTTTTCAGAAAAAACAAACGATTAAATTTAACAGCATAACTATACATCTGCCTTCATTGCTTTTGTAGGTTTCTTGGCAAGATGAGAAGGCCTCGAAAATTACAACACTATATTAAAAAATCAATAGCATTCGACGATTCGTTTCACTTTCTAGCTTCCTTCCTCATCCAAAACGAACACGAGATCCTACTTGTTTACACTTTCCCACCTTTTCCAATAACCTAACAGATAGAATTCGTGTTTACCCATTATTCTTACCACCCTTTCTCGGCAAGCAATCACGAAATTAAAAAGAAAGAACTTAGGACATTGATTTACTGAAAATTTTAGTGATGGGCTTCTATTTTGCTTACCATGGTTGCTACGAGTAGATCAGAGAATCAGGAAGAGCGCGAGGGTGATTCTTGGGCTGAGGAGTGCGGCTTCGGCCTCTGAGATGAAAGGTTGGCTTTATACGAGGGGAGTGGGAGTTGTAGGGCTTACGGGTAGGGAACGAGTTTTTCTGAATTTATAGGGAAGTCCCTACGTATTACTCTTATTATGAGATAACCACTTGACTTGGGGCCTTTTTATATTTTAGGCCTTGGACCATCCTTTTATTTTTTATTTTTTATTTTTTTTGTAACTGATATACTTTCATTCCATAAAACATGACAGTTGGCTTTCAGCCATTACAAGGGACTGGATACAAGGATTAACATTGTCAATGTCTATTATCTAATTACAAAGCACAACAGCTTCTTTTGCCAAGTGCATCTGCTACAGTATTAGCTTGTCTTTTGACATGTTTGATTTTCCATCTTATATCAGCAAGTATGTTGTGAACGTCCTCCAATAAGCATCCAAACTTCCCAATTTGCTTGCCTTGATTTAAGATAGAATTAATAGCCGATTAGAGTCACCTTCAAACATGTCATTTTGTAAACCAAGCTCCTTGCAAAAGAAAGCAGATGAAATCAGTCCTCTTGTTTTTGCTACTCTAGGATGTGTACAAAATTTTAGTGGCTGCATTAAAGTAGCAATTACTTCCCATTCTTGATCCCTTATCACTATTCCAACACCAATCTTATTAGCTTCAGGTCTGACAGCAACATCCCAATTTAGTTTAAGCCAATTTGTTGGTGGAGCTTCCCATTGTATAACCATCTGTTGATTTGAAGAAGATGATACTATTTTATTAGACTATTTGTTTGCTTCTTGGAAATCTTTATATGCCTGTCTAGCTCTATTGAAAAGGGCAGAGGGATGCAAAAAGGTACATTCGAATACCAATTTATATCTCCTAAACCATAAGTTTCTTGGTATTTCTGCAAGGAAAATACTCTAGCGATAAAAAAATTACATAAAAATAATCTCACAAACTTATGTGGCTTGATGCGGTTCGTCAGATTATAAAATTACTTTTATTGTAAAGTAGATCTAATGGATCAGATGAAATCACGTCAGTTTGTGAGATTATTTTTATGTAATTCATTTGTAGATGTAGTAGTACTCTTTTCGCAAACAGAGTTATTTCCTTATGATCAACTCTTTGAAGTATTTACATAAATATATCTCCAAAATCATCATCTGTGAATGAGACTTTTTGGATTTTCTTGCTACATAGCATCCTGTGCAGATGGGCATGTCCATAGAAGATGGTCAAGAGTTTCATCTGTTTTCATGCGTATGGGACACACAGAATCTTTAACAATTTTCCTCTTGTATAAGTTCATTTTAGTAGGCAAAACATCTGAACATGCACACCAAATAAACACTTTAATAGCATTGGTTGTATGCATCTTCTAGATTTCTTTCCAAAGCTCACTATGAATACATTTTACTGAAGATTCTCCTTTGTTGTCTTGCTATTGCTGTTTGTGTAGATGGTAAGCATTTTTTACAGAGAAACAACCATTAGGAGTAGCCTTCCATACCAATTTATCCTCGGCAGATGTTACACTAACAGGTAATTTTAAGATTTCCAAGATATCTTCCTCAATAAAGATCTCTTTTAGTAGATTTATGTTCCACCATCATGTTTGTTGATCTATTAAGTCTGCCACAATTGCAGAAGCTAGCATGAATTTCCTTGATGATTGGATTCTACCTGATCTTGCTCTTGGTATCCATTTATCTTGTCATATATGTATCTTTTTCTCATTCCCAACACATCATATTAGACCCTCATTAATGATATTAATAGCTAACCTGATACTTCTCCAAGTGAAAGAAGGCCTTGACCCTAATTGAGCTTGAAAAATAGAACTGTTAGGGAAGTATTTGGCTTTGTAGATTTAGCAGTCAAAGAATTTGAATTGGCGAGCTTCCTCCAAACTTGTTTGGCTAGTAAAGTTGAGTTGAAACTCACTAAATCCCTAAAATCAAGACCACCATCTGTTTTGTCATAACTTATATATTTCCAACTTTTCTATTGTAGTTTGGTTGTTATCTTGAGATTCCCACCAGAAATTTAACATTATACTGTTAAGCTTTTTGCACAATACTTTTGGCAGTAAAATGACACTCATGGTATATGTAGGAATGGCTTGGATAACAGCCTTGATAAAGATTTCTTTCCCGGCCTGTGAGAGAAACTTAATTTTTCAGTTTTCAATCCTCTTACTCACCTTTTTAATAATTCCTTAAAAAGCTGACATTTTTTTTATCTACCAATAAGAGATGGAAGGCCAAGATATTTCTCCAGATTTGAAGAAGCTCGTAAACCAGCAACTTGCATTATATATTCCCTTGTTTATTGCTTAGTGTTCTTGCTAAAAAATAATGAGGTCTACTCCCTATTTAGTTTATGTCCTGAAGCTTCCTCATAGATCTCCAAAATGTGATTCAACCATGCCCACTCTTGCATACTTGCTTAGCAAAATAGTAAGCTATCGTCAACAAAAAAAAAAAAAAAAAAATAGATGGTTCATTCTCATCTCACCTCTTGCTAGTGGAATACTTGAAATGAGCCCTTTTTTTTTCTGCATCATAAAGTTGTGTAGTCAACACTTCAGCATAGATGATAAACAAAAAATGTAATAATGGGCAGTCTTGTCTCATATCTCTTGTTGGCTTAAATATTTCTTGAGGAATCCCATTTAGTAAAAAAGAGAAAAAGGAAGATGTAATATATTTTAATATTAATTTAGTCCATCTAGAATGAAAACCCAGCTTGAGCATGACAGCTTTGAGGAAATTCCATTTTATTCTAACATATATGCCTTACTCATATCCAGTTTTAGAGCCATATAACCTTTTTTTTTTTATGTAATTGTGTATTCATTGTGTGAAAGGTCATATAAACCGCTAAAATGTTATCAGTAATTGTGGAAATCCCGATAAATATGGAGATGGAGTAATTAGTGGTAGATATCGAGATAAATGTGAAGTAATTTATGGTAGATATTGTTTAGGAAGTTTCTATTTAGGAAGTTTCTGGTTTTCTGTCAATTAGTTAGGCAGGTTTTCTGCTCTTATTTTAGGAAATTATTTCATTCTTTGATATTTCTCTTATATCTTAAATAGAGATCACTAGCATGTACAGAAATATACTGAAAGATTACTTTGATTTCATGGTATCAGAGCTAGTGTTTTTTCTAAACCTAGCTATCAATGACAGAAAATGTTGTCAACTATAAAGGGTTGATGACCTATGAAACTCACGATAGTGAAACAAAAGCTATCTCCACCATGGGTTCAACTGGACTTGATAATTCATCCTTTCAACTCACAGTGGAGAAGCTGAATGGGAAGAATTTTCGTGAATGGGCCCAATTGATTAAGCTCATAATTGACGGCAAAGGAAAACAGGGATATCTTACCGGCGAGACGAAAAAGCCAGCCTCAACCGACACTTCCTCCCTCGAAAAATGGAAGTCAGAAAATTCAATGGTGACTGCTTGGCTTGTAAATTCCATGAATCCTTCCATCGACAAGACCTATATTTCTTGCCATCGGCAAAAGATGTTTGGGAAGCTATCCGTGAAACATATTCTGATGTTGAAAACTTCTCTCAAATATTTGAGATTAAGACTCGACTATGGCAGATGAAGCAAGGGGAGAGGGAGGTCACGAATTATTACATGGAGATGACAACCCTTTGGCAAGAACTCGATTTGAGTTTCAAAGAAGACTATGAGTGAACTGGCGATAGTGTGTGATACAAGAAGCGACTCAAAAATGAAAGAGTTTTTAAATTTCTTGCAAGTCTTAACCGAGACCTGGATGATGTTTGCGAAAGAATTCTTGGCCGACGTCCCCTGCCTTTAACACGTGAAGTCTTCTCGGAGGTGAGGCAAGAAGAAAATAGGCATAAGGTGATGTTGACGGAGATTGTCTCTACTGGACATACTGGACTTGAGATGTTTGCCTTGGTGTCTTTGGGCACTCTTGTTGGATCAGGTTCAAGACAACAGAAGGGAAGTTCTTGGTGTGAGCATTGCTGAAAACTTGGACACACAAAAGACACCTGTTAGGAGATACATGGGAAACCATCTGACTGGAAACTAAGGTAGAATAGTCGAAACCATGGCTGTTGATCATTAAGCCGAGCAACCTCAAGGGGAAAAGAGCAAAAATCCCACTCCAAGCAATGCATTTAATGTTGAACAGTTAGAGAAACTCTATAAAATGATTTCTACCCATCATGCATCGGGTCAGTCCTCCACGAGTGTCCCTTCTGGTTTTTTAGCACACTGAGGTAATTCTTTGAAAGTTTTAAGTACCACCTCTTGGCACAAAACTCCTTGAATTATTGATTCCGGTGCTTCTGATCATATGACCGATTCTTATCATCTTTTCTCCTCATACTCACCTTGTGCTGGAAATCTGAAAGTTAAAATTGCATATGGCTCACTCTCATTTGTTGCAGGCAAAGGGAGTATCCAAATCTCTGACTCCATAACACTAGAATATATTCTTCATGTCCCTAATTTATCATGCAATCTGTTATCTATTAGCCAATTGATAAATAATTCCAATTGTCGACTAAATTTCTTTCCTCTCATTGTGTCTTTCAGGACCTATCATCGGGGAAGGCGATTGGCAGTGCTAAGGAGTGTGAGGGGCTATACTACTTTGAGGAGGCTAATGTGAATGAACAACATCAAATTGCTATTTGTGATTCTGCATATTCCTAAGCATGGTGAACTTTTGTTATGGCATTCTAGAATGTCCAATTTTCAGTATTTGAGACTTTTACTTCCTTCCATTTGTTCGAATAAAATGTCCCTTGATTTTCAATCTGAAATTTGTGAACTTGCTACATCAATGTACTTCTTTCTCAAAATTCAAATACAAACCATCCAAGCCACTCACTATGATTCACAGTGATTTATGGGGACCTTCCTGTACTCTTAATCGTTCCCACTCAAGATGGTTTGTTACTTTTATTGATGATCATACACGTATTTGTTGGGTTTACCTGTTGAAAGACAAAACTGAAGTTCATTCTGTGTTTATCAATTTCCATTCCATGATTCAAGTACAATTCTAAACAAAAATTCAAATTCTTTGTACTGATAATGACATAGAATATTACAATTGTATCTTGGAAAATTATCTTCAATAGCATGGGATTATTCACTAAAGTTCATGTGTCAACATCCCAACAAAATGGGGTTGCCAAACTAAAAAATAGACATATTCTTAAAGTTGCTCGTGCGTTGATGTTCACTACAAACATGCCAAAAATATTCTGGGGAGATGCCATCTTGACAGCTACATATCTCATTAATAGAATGCTTAGCCGTGTCCTTTCTTTTGCAACACCTCTAAAAAAATTTTAGGAATTTTTTCTACCTCTCGTCTCAGCTCAAGTCTATCTCTCAAAGTGTTTGGTTGTACTGCCTTTGTCCATGTTCATGATCACCATTAGAATAAACCGGACCCTAGAGCTTTTAAGTGTGTTTTTATTGGCTATTCTCCTACCCAAAAAGGCTACAAATGCTATGATCCAGCTACCAAAAAAAAAAAAAAAAATGTTTATTAGCCTTGATGTTACTTTCTTGAGACCACTCCTTACTTCCAAAAGTCCTCTCTTTAGGGGGAGAATTTGAGTGAAGCTCAGCCTTGGGAGTTTCTGGACTTTGATCTCTCTATTGCTGAATCTGTCCCAAACATGCGCCTGTTCCACATGTTGTTACACCACCCTTTTCTAAGCTGCCAGTTACAGAAGAGGACTTAAACTCAGGGGAAGATGCAGAAAAACAAAATGACAAGGAGATACTTGTTTATTCAAGAAAACCAAAATTAAGGTACAAGAAGAACCTCACACCTGAGGCACCAAGAAAGTTGGAACTGATGATAGATCCAAGCAACCATGAGTCTCTTTCCAATCCTGACTAGGTAATAGGTCAAAATTTTCATGAGTTCTCTAATAAATCTGAGACTACTGATATTGATTTACCTATTGCTCTCAGGAAACAAACTTGGTCATGTACTCTCTATCCTATTTCAAAATTCATGTCTTACAATACTTTGTCTACAAGGTGTCGTGCCTTTACTTCTAACCTTGATAGTATTAAAATTCCGAAGAATATTCAGGAAGCCTTGGAGATTCCTAAATGGAGAGAGGCAGTTATGGAAGAAATGCAGGCCTTGAAAAAAAAATGAAACTTGGGATGTGATGAATTTGCCGAGAGGGGAGAAACCAGTGGACTACAAATGGGTTTTCATTATGAAATATAGAGCTGATGGGATAGTAGAACGGTACAAAGCCCGTCTTGTTGCAAATGGCTTTACACAAACCAATGACATTGACTACACTGAGACATTTGCACATGTGACAAAGTTAAATACAATTCGGGTACTCTTGTCTTTGGCAACCAACTTGGATTGGTCACTTTAACAACTTGACATTAAGAATGCATTTCTAAATGGCGAATTAGAAGATGAAGTTTTCATGATAGTACCACCAAGATTTTGTAAGAAGGGTGAAGAAAACAGAGTATGTAAACTCAAGAAATCCCTGTATGGACTCAAACAGTCTCCAAGAGCATGGTTCGATAGATTTGCAAAGGTGATAAAGGGTCAAGGATATCGACAGGAACAATCAGATCATACTATGTTTTTCCAGCAGTCCAAAGATGGAAAGAAAACAATTCTAAATGTATATGTCGATGATATAATCTTAACTGGAGATAATCTCGTGGAGATGGGAATTAGTGTCTCTTAGCGCAAGTATGTTCTTGATCTCCTAACCGAAACTGGCATGCTTGGTTCTAAACCAAGTGACACTCCCATTGAAGCAGGAAAAAGAACAGGAGACTTTGGAAGACCTGTTGAAAAAGAAAGATATCAGAGATTAGTTGGCAAACTAATCTATCTTTCACATACCAGACCTGACATTGCATTCGCAGCGAGTGTGGTGAGCCAACGCCTGCATTCACCAAAGGAAACTCACATGGAAGTTGTGCACAAGATCCTCAGATATCTCAAGGGTTCTCTGGGCAAAGGACTATTCTTAAAAAAATGTGAAAGCAAGGAAGTAGAAGTCTTCACAGATGCTGATTGGGCAGGTTCAGCAGAGGATAGAAAGTCCACCACAGGGTACTACACCTTTGTATGAGGAAATTTGGTAACTTGGAGAAGCAAAAAACATAATATAGTGGCTAGAAGTAGTGCTGAAGCTGAGTTTAGAGCAGTTGCGCAAGGGATGTGTGAAGGATTGTGGTTACAAAAATTCTTGGAACAAATACATTCATAGTAAAATTCCCTACCAAGCTCTACTGTGATAACAAAGCAACCATAAGCATCTCTCTCAATCCAGTTCAGCATTACAAGACCAAGCATGTAGAAGTGGATAGACATTTTATCAAGGAAAAGGTTGAAGAAGGAACCATCTGTATGACATATGTTCCTACAAAAGAGCAAACAATGGATCTTCACCAAAGAGCCATCTAGACAAAGTTTTGATGATTTTCTTTGCAAGTTGGATATGATCAACATTTATGATCTAACTTAAGGGGGAGTGTGGAAATTCCGATAAATATGGAGATGGAGTAATTAGTGGTACATATCGAGATAAATGTGAAGTAATTTATGGTAGATATTGTTTAGGAAGTTTCTATTTATGAAGTTTATGGTTTTCTGTCAATTAGTTAGGCAGATTTTCTGCTCTTATTTTAGGAATTTATTTCCTTCTTTGATATTTCTCTTGTATCTTAAATAGAGATCACTAGCATGTATAGAAATATACTGAAAGATTACTCTAATTTTAGTAATTAATCATCCAGAAATGAAGGCACATTGATTTTGTGAAATAACTAAAGGGAGTATCAACTTCAATCTGTTGGCAAGCATCTTTGTGATAATTTTTTTAAATAAAATTGCACAAACTTATAGGTCTGTAATTAGTAATATTCATAGGATTGTTGATCTTTGGAATCATAACCAAGTATGTAAAGTTAATGTCTTCAATACTATCATTTGAATTCAGAAAAGAGATAACAGTCTACCTTGTCTCCCACAACATGCCAATAATCTTGATAAAAACATGTCCCATACGCATCAAGACCAAGAGCCTTGTATGAACCCATTTGAAAAACAACATTATGAACCTCAGCTTTTGTGAAAGGCTTTAGAAGATTGTGATTCATTTCTTCAATAACCTTTTGATCAAGTGCATTCAAAGAAGCCTCTATATTTATAGGTTCAAATGTTGCAAACAAACTTTTATAGTATTGAGTAAAAGCATTTCCTATGTCACTAGGATCAGAAATGCTAACCCCATTATCATCCATAATCCTAGTAATTGTGTTCCTCTTCTTGCGTTGGCTTGTACAAAGGTGATAGATAATATTTTGTATTTCTATCTCCTTGTTGAAGTCATGTCAACTTAGCTATTCGTTTCCATTTCAAATGATCTATTTCCTAAATGTTATCAATGTTCATTTTTTACCTTTTTTTCTTCCTCCACTGAATTAGCAGAGACTGATTGTTGTATATCTTCCAATTTCTTTGTTTCCATATGCAATATTCTTTCTTAATCATATTTTTTTCCTGTTGCTCCACATTTGTAACTCTTTCATGCAGCAACCAAGTTTATGATTAATTGTTGTCAAACCCCCATATGTAGCCCCTGGATGATGCTATGTCTGCTTAATAACATTTTCACACTCTTGAAAAGTTGACTAGCTAGCTTCATATCTACATAAGGGTATGATACCTTTGGGACCTTGATTCCATTTTCCCATTGACAGTAGAATTGGGCAAATGATTAGATGTGGAAGAAGCTAAAACTTGAACATCTCCCTAACCCCCAAAAAAAAGCTCTTCACACCAATATGATGTGGCTATGGCTCGATCTAATATTTCCTTAGTGAATGTATGATATTTCCTGTTATTGGACTAAGTAAATTTGCCTTTTGAAAATCCCAGATCACTGAGATAGCAATCTTTCAACACAGTTCGAAATGATTCAATTTGTTTTTCATCTCTTCGAGCGCCTTCATGTTTCTCACTATGAAATAAGATTTCATTAAAGTCTCTTAAGCAAAGCAACATTTTGGGTTTGTGATTCTTGAGGTGTCTCAATATGTTCCATCCCTCATATATTTTTTCTGTTTCTAGATTACCATAAAAATTTGTAAGCATCCAAGATGAGTTTGTCTGCTCAACCCAAGAATTAATATGTCTTTGAGAATAGGTACTTATGTTAAGTTTAACATCTTCATTCCACAGCAAAGCCAATCCACCACTTTTGCCAACACCCTCAACACAAAACAAACAACTAAAACACAAACTTTGTTTCATTCCTTCCAGTTTGCTCTTATGCATTTTAGTTTTCATAAGAAACAATATTCTAGGATTTTTAACCAATAAGGTTAAGGTCTCAAACTGTCCGAGGGTTGCCAAGCCCTCAGTAGTTCCAGCTTAAGATCCTCATTTCCACCGGTAGGGCTGATTAACAGCCTCTACCGATACATGTATAGTGGATCCTAAAGATCTTTTTTCCCCATTGTCTCTGGTTTGTCCTCCTTCGTAGAGAGATTGCTTTGAACTTCTGTTTTTCACTTCTTGATAGAATAAGAGTGGGTTGGCCTCTGCACAGTTGTATTGGTCTCTCCCCTTGCTCTTCTTTTCCATTTAGTTAAGCATGTTCCTAAGTTCCTTGGAGACTATTTTGATTGTTCTCCTCAACATCCAAATCAGTCTTAGCATATATATTAGTAGTAACCAAAGCTATAGTAGAGGCAATTTTTGGTTTATCCATGGATACACATTGAGTTTCCTGAGGCAAATAGATTGTGCATTCAAGTTATTAACTTCTGCTCTTTCATTTCCTTTCAGAATCATTACCTTCTTGGAAAAGACTTCGTCATTTACTTCCTCTACTGTGCCATGCCTCATAGCTCTAAACTTCTTTATTGGATTAGATTTCTTAGAATAACTATCATTTGAAGCCTGCTTTCCAGTCCAAGGTTGGATCATTTTTGTATCTGATTACTTGAGTTGTGAGCAAATTTAGAATTAGGACGAGAGCTAGAAGACATTAACCATGATTCATATTGTTTTTTATTGGCCATCCCAGTTGACTCTATCCTGCACAACCACCCTCAACATGTTTAATGACACCACACTTAAAGCAAAAATGATGTATTCATTCATATTTGAACTGCACAAACATACGTTGGCCAAACAAATCCATCATTTTCCCTCTTGCTATTGGTTTCATAAGATCAACTTCAATCAAAACTCTCATAAATTTCCCCCAACAATCAGTGTCAACTTGTATAACTCTTCCAATAGCATTTCCTATACAAGTTCCAACCTCCTTATTCATACACCCAGATGTAAATTATATAATTGTACCCATAAGTTAGTATGAGTAAAGGAAAACTCTGTTGTTGGAATAAGACCATCAAACATTTTTAAGTATAGTGGTTCGTATCAAACATCCATGGCTGGCCCTCCCACACCTTACACATATCTTTATCAGATTGAACTTCAAATAGGAATAGATTTTCCCCTACTTCAAAAATTTTGATACTTGCCATGGCTTTCCATACTTTCATGGCCTCATTTGTTTTCAGGAAACATTTCATCTCATCTCACATCATCATTACAACTTTTCCAAATCCCCACACAAAAAAAATAAACAATTCAACTTTTTCAAATCTCAAAACAAAAATAATATTAAAAAATATATTCTAACAATATTTTATTCAACTTTTTAACTTTAATCTCAATTCATCTCATTTTATCTCTGAAAACAAACGAGCATAGTGCTCTTAAAAGTTTCACAATTTACCCTTTTATGAGCTATAATTTTCCCCACTAAGCATAATTTTTCTTTTTCAATTGTTTCTTGTACATCTTGCCCTGTTATTACAAATTGTTATCTTTCTTCCTCAGTAAGAGACAATTTGTTCCATAGCTTAGCTAAGTCCTCTTCCATCCTACTCAGTTGATTCAAATCGTAGCAGCACGCATCTGAAAATTCACTAACTAGCTTGCCCTAGGCAAATAAAGCCTTCCACCGAAAGTGAAGGAGTACTTCCTCCTCTCAAAGAAAAGCTTCACGGTTTACCCTTTTATTTATTCATTTCTTTATCATTTATGGAGAAAATATTTGGATATAAAATATATCTAGTCATATAATAATAGAGCCTAACCTATGGAATAGTAAAGACTCAATATAGGGTAAAGAAGGAAGAGAATAAATAGTCGTCAAGATTAAACATAAAGTTGATTTAATACACACATAAATATATATAAATAGACAAAGATAAGATATAAAGGGAAGGAAATAACACTGAAAGGATTCGTGGACTCCATCAACAAGAGGCAATAAGAGACTAGATTTTCTTTTTCCTCTTTCTCCTATCTCTATGGAAATTGTAATAGAGTGCTTAAGAGATTATGAAAATCTGTACTAAACACAATTCATAATGGATTTCACATCTCCATTTTTCTTCTTTCCTTATCATTTCTTTACCATTATTGGAGAAAACATTTTGATATAAAATGTATCAAGTCATGTAAAAGAGCTGTGTCTATTCGAGAATAATAGCTCGCTATAATTAAAGAAGGAAGAGACAACTAAATGTATTCGTGGATTCCATCAACAAGGGGGCAAAAAGGGACTAATATAACTTTCTTCTACCTTCATGCATTTTGTAATAGAGAGTTTAACATACTATGAAAGCTTGTACCAAAAATTATTCATAGTAAATTTCACTTTCACATTTATTTTTTATTTCTTTCATCTTCATTTCATTACCATTTTTGGAGGATAGTTTAAAATATAAAATGTATCTTGCTATGTAATAGAGCCCAGTCCATGGGAGAATAAAAACTCACAATATGTAAGGAAGGAAGAGACAAAGGAGCTATCAAGATAGACATAAAACTGGTTTGACACATGAGACAATAATTGACTAAAGGCTAATAAATATTAGATAAAAAAACAAAGAAAAAAGAAAGAAGACAAAGTATTTGTTGGTGAAATACATAATAATATCATAAAAATTACAATTAAAATTAAATTAAAACGAAGTCAGTTTAGACTGAGGCACGGAAATATCGCTCTCTTTAAGGAGATTTAAGCTCTCTTCGGTGTACAAAGTCTCAAAATCAACCAGTGCAGCAGAACTTATATTGACTTGACTCATCCAGGATACAACAGCCCAACTGATCGTCGTATAGCCCGAACCAACTCTACACAAGTATTGAGCTCAAAGCTCTGCCAAAAGAACACCTTTCTTTTATCTAGAAATACTCTCAAAAAAATATATACTCACTAAACTTATTTTTCTTTATCACACTTTTTCTCCGGTATATTCCACCCTTGTACTCACCGCAAGACTGCACAAATATATATATATATATAAGTGTATTAGACAAAAGTGACCCAGAACTTAAAGGACGTAAACGGAAAAAACATTAACTAAATAAGCCAATATTAACAACTACAAGCCCGTTAAAAAAAAAAAAAGTTGAAGAAAACGTTAAAGCAATAAAACTACTTGAAATCCAAAGCGATATGATCACTTAAAGACAGACTCTCTCCAACGAAAATGCTAACAAATTATGAGAGAATAAAAGCAGGCTCAATAACGTTGGAGCAATGAATCTCACAACGTCTAAAAATTATTAAAAAAATACCAACAATATTTGTTGACTCTGATAAAATTTTGAATGTTGACACGGAAGAGTTTTATTGCAACTCAAAGATAGAAAAACTTTACACACATTACATAGGTTTGTACCAAAAAATATATACAAAAAAGAGAGTCTATTCTAAGAAAGAATTCTGAAATTATGGCAGATTATTACAAGAGTGTTGACTTGAGATTTTATGGCCGTTACAACCTTGATTGGTGGCTAACAATCTACTTGCACTATCTTTTGCTTGATTTGAGGCATTGGCTTCATTTGAGAGATCTTCCATTATATGCTCCCGCAAGATGGAGCTGCCATCGACAAGGCCAATCTTGGTTCTGAGAAGTTCAGTTCAGTGGCGTGACAATGGTTTAGTCAGAAGGTCTGCAAGCTGGTCATGGGTGTTGAACATTGAGAATTCCACGTTGAGCCATATCACGAACAAAATGGAGGTCGATCTGAACATGTTTCATTCGAGAGTGTTGCACAGGATTAAAACTGAAATGAGTTGCTCCCAAATTATCACACAGCAGCTTGGGTGTACCTGAAAGTGGAAGACCGAGTTCTTTAAAGAGAGATAGGAGCCACACTGTTTTGGAGGCAGTGTTTGCAAGGGCTCTATATTCGACTTCAGTTGATGACCTTGCTACAACCCTTTGTTTCTTTGAACTCCAAGATATGGGATTTACTCCAAGGAAGCTGATATATGCTGATGTGGATGTCCGATAATCAAAGTTGCCCGCCCAATCAGCATCAGAGTAGGTCATGAGATTAAAGCTTGAATTTTTTTTTATATGAATTCCATGAAAAATAGTTTGCTTCAAATAGCGAAGAAGCCTCTTTACAGCTATCCAATGAGTAAACTGTGGGCTTGTGCATAAATTGTGAAAGCTTATTTACTGAAAAAGAGATATCCGGACGAGTGAGAGACAAATATTGAAGGCCACCAATGAAACTTCGGAACTCAGTGCTATCAGTAGAGGAGGAACCATCAACCAATTTAAGGTTTGTGCTTGTGGATAATGGAGTTGAGACATCTTTAGCACCAGCCATGTTGGTTTTAGAGAGAAGATCTTGAATGTACTTGTGTTGGGACAAGAAAATACCAGACTTAGTGGAAATGACCTGCATTCCCAAGAAGTAATGCAGCAGACCCATGTCCTTTAGAGAAAACCGAATACCAAGTTTTTCAATAATTGTTGACACAAAGTTGATATCATTTCCAGTGATGACCAAATCATCTACATATATCAGCAAATAATAAACAACAGAATCATGGCTGTATATGAACAAGGATGAGTCTGTTTTTGAGTTATGAAATCCTAGGTCCATTATGGCCAATTTGAAAGCTGAATACCAAGCTCGAGGAGCCTGTTTGAGGCCATAAATGGCCTTACGTAACCTACACACATGGTTAGGTTTGGAGGAATCTTTAAAGCCTGGTGGTTGAACCATATAAACTATCTCAGTCAACTCATCATGCAAGAATGCATTGTTGACATCTAGTTGTCTCAAGGGCCACCCCTACATCACAGCTCCTGTCAAAACAGTTCTAATAGTAGCGGGTTTCACAACCGGGCTAAATGTTTCCTTGTAATCTAACCCTTCACGTTGATTGTATCCTTTTGCAACAAGCCCCGCTTTAAAGCGATCAACTGACCCATCAGGTTTTCGTTTAACACGAAATACCCATTTGCATCCTACGAGTTTACAGTTATTGGGTAGAGAAACAAGGTCCCATGTGCCATGGCTCATGAGGGCTATGAGTTCATCTGACATGGCTTGTCTCCAGTGAGATTCACGGAGTGCTTGATCCACATAACTTGGTTCAATGGTAGGTGTAATGGGATGCTTGGTCACAGAATTGAACTGTTTCAGTTTGTGAATATTGTTCATCGACCGAGTGGTCATGGTGTGGGTTTGGTGAGGAAGATTCACAGTGGAATCATATAGGGAGTCGTCATGCACACTGGTGTTGTGTGTGATCTGAGTGGTGTGTGTATGTGATGAAGATGCCAATCGTTCATTCGATTGAGGAGAATTAGGGCATGGATGAGAGAGATGCAGATCGGGTGAATCAAGAGAGGAAGAGACAGAGCAATTACCTGGAGGTGTTGCGAATGAGGTGGTGCCTCTTGGAGTCACTAGTGGAGGTTGCGGTGGAGACGACACTACACTGGACAAGTCGAGTTGCACAGACGATGGGAGACAAGGCACTGTAGCGGATGAATGAGGATGAGAAGGGGTTTAACTCTCGTCGAACAGCACATGCAGAGAGATATAAAGTTTCTGGGCCTTGAGATCAATGCATTTGTATGCACTCTAGGTGGATGAATAGCCCACAAACAGACATGGTGTATTGATGTTGCCTTGGGGTGAAGCTTGTTTTTATTGTATGGCCTGGTAAGGGGAAAGCACAAGCAGCCAAATTTTTTTAGCTTGAGATAGTTTGGTGGCTGACGAAATAAGGTTTCAAAAGGTGATTTGTTGTTTAAAAGAGGTGTGGGTTGATGGTTTATAAGATAAGCAGCAGTTGAGAAAGCGTGAGGCCAATATAATAAGGATAGAGATGCATCATGCAAAAGAGTTAGTCCTGTTTCCACCAAATGACGGTGTCGACGCTCGAAGACACCATTTTGCTGTGGTGTATGAGGGGCAGTGGTGTAATGACTTATTCTATGAATGGAAATATATTTTTTTAGAGCAAGGAATTCACCACCATTATCCGAGTAAATACTTTTGATTTTTTATTGAAATCGAGTTTCAACAAGATGTTTAAATTGAGGAAATATTGTGCTAACACACGATTTGGTTTCCATGGGATAGAACTAAATATATTTTGTGAAATGATCAATCAAAATCAAATAGTAGCGAGATCCATCAATGCCAACAGTGTTAGATGGACCCCAAACATCAATATAAAGCAAATCAAGTGGGGCATGACTTTGAAGATCGAAATAGTTGTTTATGCGTTTTATTGATGACACAAGAAGTACAAAGATGAGAACTATTTTCTTTTATTATTGGAAGAGAAAAATTATTGACAAGATGATGAACAATTTTGTTTGATGGATGTCCAAGACGTTTGTGCCACCCATCAATCGAAGTCTGTTCATGTACATTTGCAACTATTTTTTAAGAGGATTTCACCAGTGATTCTGGGAGAGTGTACACACCATTTTTACATACACCTTTGAGTAGAACCGCCCCCGTAGTCTGATCCTTAATAAGGAAAAAAAAGGATGAAATTCAACAAAAACATGATTTTAAGTGGTGAAATAATGAACTGAAATGAGATTTTTACGGATATTAGGAACACACAGGGTATCATTTAAAAGAAAGGTGTGTGTGGGTGAATGAATAACTAATGAACCAATATGTGAGACATGCAAACCTGAGCCATCACCTATGACAACTTCATTTGTGCCATCATATTCAAAATGAACGGATAAGTTTGCCAAGTCACCAGTAATATTGTGGGAAGCTCTTGAGTCAATAAGCCATTTTGTATCCTTGGCTGATGATGTTGAAACACAGTTTGCAGTTGCTTTAGATAAATGCAGACGGGGACAATATTTTGCAATGTGCCCCAATTCATCACACATTTGACATTTGAGTGTATATCTGTGCTGACCAGTTGACTTGTTGTGCTTCTTGTGTTCCTTTGAGCCACTAGACTGTCGGTAAGGGGCAAAATTGGAATCATTTTTTGAGGAAGCCCCATTTCGGCCAGACCCATTTTGTTTATAGAAACCCTTGAAGCTTTGACCTCCTTGTGAAGAACCAGATCGACGATGGGTGTAGTTAGCCGAAGTGACTAGCTGCTGGGAGCTTGCATCAAGACGACGCAGATATGCATCATGTCCGACAAGGAGGTCGTGAAGCTCTTTGAACATTAATGGTCGTTCCCGTGCGCAAATCGATGCTGCGATTTCACAAAAATCATCGCCGAATCCATTTAGGATGTAAAGAGTTAGATCATCATTGGAAATAGGATGATCAATGAGAGATATTTCGTCAGGAAGAGCCTTGACAGTGTGCAGGTATTCTTGAACTGATTGATTGCCTTTCTTAATCTTTGTAAGCTCCTCCTTGAGTTGCATTGCACGAGTACGAGATTTGCTTGCATACATAGTATGCAATTTGTGCCATGCTTCGTGGGATGTTTTAGCTGCGAAAATGAATGGAGTGATGGTGGTGTTGGTGGAGGCCAAAATGGCACTGAGGATAAGCTTATCTTGTCTTATCCAATGGGTTTTCTGAAGAACGGATATGGAAGAATCATTTGGGGAGGGGCATGAATTATTGCCATTGCATAATCAAGTAGATTATAGCCAATGAGAAGGGCTTCGAACTGGGCACGTCACTGAGGGAAGGTTGAGGATGTGAGTTTCTTGTTGATTTGGGCAGCAATATTGAGAGCAATGAGAGGAATATTTGTTCGAGAGGTGGAGTTGAAATCGGATTGTGGGTGTTTTCAGAGTGTGGGATTGAATTCTCGTGGGAGGGATGTTCTCTCTGATACCATGATAAAATTTTGAATGTTGACACGGAAGAGTTTTATCTACTCAAAGTTAGAAAAACTTTACAGACATTACAGAGGTTTGTATCGAAAAATATATACAAAAAAACAAAGTCTATTCTAAGAAAGAATCCTGGAATTATGGCAGATTATTACGAGTGTTGACTTGAGATTTTATGGCCGTTACAACCTTGATTGGTGGCTAACAATCTGCTTGAAGTATCTTTTGCTTTATTTGAGGCATTGGCTTGATTTGAGAAATCTTCCGTTATAGACTCCATCGACAAGGGAACAACAATGGACTATTATCTTTTACTTCCACTTTCTCCTATCTTCATGGATATTGTAATAGAAGCTTTAAAAGACTACGTATGCTTGTACTAAATATGATTTATAGTAGACTTCACCATCACATTTATTTTCTATTTTTCTTCATTTCTTTACCATTTTTGGAGAAACTTTTAGGATATAAAATGTATTTAGACATGTAATGGAGCCCAATCTATAGAAGAATAAAAGCTCACTATAAGTGAAGAATGAAGAAACAAAAGAACTGCCAAGATGGGACATAAAACTGGTTTGACACACATAAGACAATAATTGACTAAAAGCTAACAAAGATTAGACATAAGGAAATGAAAGAAGACTAAAACTATTTATGAACTCTATCGACAAGGGAGTATCAATGGACTGGTATCTTTTTCTTCCAATTTCTCCTACCTAATAAAGAGCTTACGAGATTATGAAAGCTTGTACTAAAGAAAACTTTTAGTAGATTTCACATTCAAATTTATTTTTTTATTACTTTCTTCTTCATTTCTTTACCATTTTTGTAGAAAAAGCTTAGACTATAAAATGTAGCTAGCCGTGTAATAGAGCCCAATTCATGGGAGAATAAAGGCTCACTACAAGTGAAGAAAGAATAGAGAAAGGAGCTGCCAAGATGGGACATAAAACTGGTTTGATAACAAGGCAAATAATTGACTCAAGGCTAACAAAAATTAGATATGAAAATGCAGGAAAAAAAAATCAAAAAGTATTTATTGATTCCTTTGACAAGGGACTATTATATTTTTCTCTCACTTTCTTCTATCTTCATAGATATTGAAATAGAGAGTTTAAGAGACTATAGAAGCTTGTACTAACGATGATTCACAGTAAATTTTCTATCTCTCTCTTCTTCATTTCTTTACCA